>NC_090997.1:18982500-19160000 GCF_041146395.1 Eulemur rufifrons | reverse complement strand
TATTGACAGAAGGGAAAAATTGAAAATATAATTAATTAAAGCTTTTTCTTCATTGTATTACCAATTAAAATTTTTTTTTTGTTTTAAAGATCTTTTATTGTTTAGGGATATATATTTTTTAATTTCATAATATTATGGGGCTACAAACGTTTTGGTTACATATGCCTTTGCCTCGCACAAGCCAGGGCTACAAGCGTGCCCTTCCCCCATACACTGCATTCTGTATCCATTAGTTGTGAGTTTACCCACCCCCACTACTCCCCTCACACCTGACTGGCACCCAGTGAACATTACTACCATGTGAGCACCTTAGTATTGATCAGTTAGTACCAATTTGATGGCAAGTACATGTGGTGCTTGTTTTTCCATTCTTGTGATACCTCACTTCAAAGGTTGGGCTCAAGCTCTATCCAGGATAATATAAGAGGTGCTAGCTCACCATTGTTTTTTGTAGTTGAGTAATATTTCATGGTGTACATATACCACATTTTATTAATCCACTCATGCATTGATGGGCACTTGGGTTGTTTCCACATCTTTACAATTGTGAACTGTGCCACTATAAGCATTTGAGTGCAGATGTCTTTATTATAGAATGTCTTTTTTTTCCTTTGGTTAGAGGCCTAGTAGTGGGATTGCTGGATCAAATGGTATTTCTATTTTTAGTTCTTTGAGATATCTCCAAATTACTTTCCACAGGTGTTGCAGTAATTTGAAGTCCCACCAGCAGTGTAAGAGTATTCCAGCCTCTCCACATCCGTGCCAGCATTTGTTGTTTTGGGACTTTTTGATAAAGACCATTCTCACTGGCCTTAGGTGATATCTCATTGTGGTTTTTATGTGCATTTCCTTAATGATTAGAGATGTTGAGCATTCTTTTACATGTTTTCTGGCCATTATTCTGTCTTCCTTTGAAAAGTTTCTATTCATGTCTTTTGCCCATTATTGATGGGGTTGTTTGACTTTTTCTTGTTAATTTTCTTAAGTTCTAAATAGATTCTTGTTATCAGCCCTTTATCAGATGTGTAGAATGCAAATCTTTTATACCATTCTGTAGGTTGTCTATTTGCTCTAATGATAGTTTCCTTGGCTGTGCAGAAGCTTTTTAATTTGATCAGGTCCCATTTATTTATTTTTGTTGCTGCTGTGATTTCTTTGGGTGTCTTCCTCATAAATTCTTTGCCTAGGCCAATCTCTGTAAGAGTTTTCCCAACATTTTTTTTTCTAGAATTCTTAAGGTTTCACACCTTAGATTTAAGTTTGTTATCCATCATGAGTTGATTTTTGTGAGAGGTGGGGATCCAGTTTCAATCCTCTGCATGTGGTTGTCCAGTATTCCCAGCACCATTTATTGAATAGAGATTCTTTTCCCCAATGTATATTTTTGTCTGCTTTGTTGAAGATTAGATGGCAATATGACAGTGGTTTTATTTGGATTCTCAGTCCTGTTCCAAAGATCTATATCTCTGTTCTTGTGCCAGTATCATGCTGTTTTGGTTACTATAGCCTTGTAGTAAAGTGTGAAGTCTGGTAGATTGATGCCTCCCAATTTATTCTTTTTGCTTAAGATTGCTTTGGCTATACGAGGCCTTCTCTGGTTCCATACAAAGCATAGAATTATTTTTTCTAGATTTGTAAAGAATGATGATGGTATTTTGATAGGGATGCATTAATTCTGTAGATCACTTTAGGTAGTATGGATATTTTAACAATATTGATTCTACCAATCTATAGGCATGGTAGGGTTTTCCATCTGTTTACATATTCTACAATTTCTTTTCCCAGTATTTTATAGTTCTCCCTACATATGTCTCTCACCTCCTTCATTAAATATATTCCTAAATATTTAATTTTTTTATGCTATTGTGTAAGGTGTTACGTCTTTGATTTGATTTTCAGCTTGACTGTTATTGGCATACAGGAATGCCACTGATTTGTGTGCATTAATTTTGTATCCTGCGACATTATTGAATTCATTTATTGCCAAGAGTCTCTTGGTTGAATCTTTAGGATTTTCTAGATATAATATCATAACATCAGTAAAGAGTGAGAGTTTGACCTCTTCTGTACCCATTTGGACACCCTAATTCCCCTCTCTTGTCTGACTGCTCTGCAAAGGACTTCCAGCACTATGTTGAATAGAAATGGAGATAGTGGGCTACCTTGTCTGGTTCCAGTTCTAAGCGAGAATGCTTTCAATATTTTTCCCCCATTCAGTATGATATTGGCTGTGAATTTATCGTATATGGCCTTAATGATTTTAAGGTATGTCCCATCTATGCTTAATTTGTTATGAGTTGTTATTATAAAATTGTGCTGGATTTTGTCAAATGCTTTTTCTGCATCTATTGAGAGAATCATATGGTCTTTGTTCTTGCTTTTATTTACGTAGTGAATTGCATTAATAGATTTGCATATGTTGAACCAACCTTCCGTCTCTGGGATAAAACCCACCTGGTCTTGATAAATTATTTTTTTGATGTGCTGCTATATTTTGTTTGCTAAGATTCTGTTGAGGATTTTTGCATCTATATTCATGAGGAATATTGGTCTGTAGTTTTCCTTTTTTGTTGTATCCTTTCCTGGCTTTGGTACCAAGGTGATATTGGCTTCATAGAATGAGTTGAGGAGGATACCATCCTTCTCAATATTGTGGAATCATTTCTGCAGTATAGGTATGAGTTCTTCTTTGTAAGTTTGGTAAAATTTGGGTGTGAACCCATCTGATCCAAGACTTTTTTGTTGGAAGATTTTTAATAGTTGCTACAATTTCTGTGCTTATATTGGTCTGTTCAGGAATTCTATTTCTTCCTAATTGAGCCTAGGAAAGTTGTGTGTTTCTAAGTATTTGTCCATTTCCTCCACATTTTGTAATTTTTGGGCATATAGATTTTTATAGTATTCAAAGATAACATTTTGTATTTCTGTGATGTCTGTAGTGACTTCTCCATTTTCATTTCTAATTGAATTTATTGGAGTCCTTGCCTTTCTAGTTCTTGTGAATCTATCAGGAAGGCTGCCAATTTTGTTTATCTTTTTGAAAAACCAACTTTTGGTTTTATTAATTATGTGTATAGTTCTTTTGTTCTCAATGTCATTTATTACTGCTCTGATCTTAGTTATTTGTTTTCTTCTGCTAGGTTTAGAGTTAATTTGGTCTTCCTTTTCCAGTTCCTTGAGATGGCTTATTAGTTTGTTGATTTGTGAGCTTTCTGCTTTTTAGATGTGAGCATTTAATGCTATTAGTTTTCCTCTCAGGAATGCTTTTGCTGTATCCCACAGATTTTGATAATTTGTGTCCCTGTTATCATTTAGTTTGAAGAATCTTTTGATTTCCCTCTGTATCTCCTCCATGACCCAATAGTCGTTTAACAATAGATTGTTTAATTTCCATGACTCTGTGAAGTGGTGAGTGTTTCTGTTGGAATTGATCCCTAATTTTATATCACTGTGTTCTGAGAAGATACATGGTATAATTTCTATATTTTTAAATTTGCTGAGATCTGATTTGTGGCCTAGGATGTGATCAATTTTAGAGAAAGTGTCATGAGCTAATGACAAGAATCTATACTCAGCTTTATTTGGATGGAATACTCTGTAGAGGTCTGTTAGACCCATTTGTTCTAGAGCTCTGTTTAAGTCCATTGTCTGTTTGCTTATTTTCTGCATGGAGGATCTGTCCAGTTCAGTTTGAGTGTTGAAATCCCCAGCTACTATGGCATTACTGTTTATCATGTTATTTAGATCAAATAGGGTTTCTTTATATATCTGGACACTTCTATATTGAGTGATTAATATTAAGAATTGTTAAGCCTTCTCATTGGATTTTTCCTTTCACCATTATATAGTGATCATCTTTGTCTTTCTTTACTTTTGCTATTTTAAAGTTTATGTTATCTGATATAAGAATAGCTACCCCCACTTTCTTTTGCTTCCATTTGCCTGGAAGTTTGTTTTCTAATGCTTGACCCTGAGTCTGAAAGAGTCTTTGTGGGTTAGACACATTTCCTGGAGACAGCAGATACTTGGCTTATGATTTTTTATTCACTCAGTGAGTTTATGTCTCTTTAATGGACAATTCAAGGCCTTCACATTTATTGAGAGAATTGATATTTGGCGTAGATTTTTGTTCATATTGTTAGATAAATTCTTGTTGTTTTGTTTTACCTCTCAAGCCATTGTGGAATCCAGGTCTGGACTTTAACTCTTGAGTGATTTTATGTTGGTGGATGTCTATTGCACTGTTCAGTGTATAATGAAGGTCTGAGTACTTCCTGCAGGGCAGGTCTGGTCTTCACAAATTCCATCAGTGATTGCTTGTCTGAAAAAGTCTTTATTTCTCCCTCATAGATGAAACTTAGCTTTGCTGGGTAAAGAATTCTAAGTTGGCCATTATTCTGTTTTAGAAGATTGAGGATGGGCCCCCAGTTCCTTCTGGCCTGTAAGGTTTCAGTTCAGAAGTCTGCAGTTAGTCTGATAGGTTTTCCTTTGTAGGTTATCTGCTGTTTTCATCTTACTGCTCATAGGATTGCCTGTTTTGTGTTTACTTGGCCAGCCTAATAACCATGTGACATAGTGATTGCCTTTTCACATTGAGTCTCCCAGGAGTTCTGTCTGCTTCTCGTACCTGAATATCTAGATTTCTGGCCAGGCCAGGCAGGTTTTCCTCCATTACTCTAAGAAATAGATTTTCCAGCCCTTTTGTATTTTCTTCTTCTCTCTCCAGGATGTCTGTAATTCCTATGTTCGGTTTCTTTACATAATCCTAATTTCTTGTATGTTTTGTTCCTGTCTCTTGATTCTGTGTTCTTTTTCTTCATCTGATTTGTTTAGCGCATAGGCATTATCTTCAAGCTCTGAGATTCTTTCCTCTGCATGATCCATCCTACTCTTAAGGCTTTCCACTGTGTTTTGTAGTTCCTTGAATGTCTCTTTCATTTTCAGTATTTCTGTTTGCTTCTTTCATAATATTTCAATTTCTTTACAGATTTTTTCATTCATTTCCTGTATTGCTCTAGTGGCTTCTTTGTGTTGGGTTTCTATTTTCTCTTAAATTCCACTGAGTTTTCTTACAGTCCATATTTGGAATCCTTCCTCCATCATTTTAATCATTTCATTTAAGTTAGTGTCTCTTGTGGAGGATCTAATGATTTCTTTTGAGGGTGACTTTTCTCTCTGATATTTCATGTTTCCTACATTCTTTCACTGATTCTTTCTCATCAGGCTACTTGGTCTAGAACTGGGGGTGCTAGGACTGGTTTATGGCCCTATCTCCAAGTCTCCAAGGGTCATTCATTGACAGTGCTGGAAGAGATGTGTTGGTCCTGTATTGCCTTAGAGGTATTTTAGCAAGTTGGGTTACTTCTGACCTGTTGTCTTCACCTCTTGCCAATAGAGATTAGTGAATTTGGTCCCCCAGCTTAAGCTCCCAGGTGGTGGATCTCACTTGTGTGTATGACTTCATTGCCCTCTAATAGCTCAAGATGGAAGACACTGTGTTAAGCTATGGGGTTACCCTCTCTGTCATTCACTGTAGTTTTCATGGAGGAGCCAGTTATCAAGGTAATCTGATGTCTATGTGTTAGGTTCTGGTCCTCCGATGGGGTATACAAATGCCCTGATCTTTGGGAATGGTCTTGCCACCCCCGAGGGTTATTTGGACCTTGTTCCCCCTTAGGGTGGGGGTAAGGGCAAGATAGATCACAGCTGGTGCATGCAAGCCTGGGTGCATGTGCTTCCAAGGTTGCTTGATCTACTGCTAGGGGGAGCCGCTATGTTATTAGGGGCTCTTTCACCACACTTGGGAGGCTGCTTCTAATGGGAGGGGTCAATTGGTGTAATTGCTAAAGCCTCTGGCCAGGTTTTTCCTTCCCTGTCCACAAATCTCAATGCTGGCAGTCGCCCGGATGCAGAGAGCAAGCCCTAAAATTATGCTCTTATTAGATGTTCTAAGCTGGTCCGGCGTCCGAATCAACAGGATGCCAAGTATTATTCAGCACCAAGGCCCAGGAGATTCATGCCAGTTGCACAGGGAAAGCAGCTTTTCTCACTTCTCCCCACCTCCAGGCGTGGAGCCCGCAGCATCTGGCACGAACTTCCCCAGGCATGGGGAGGGGTGCTGTCTGAAACCACAGTGGCTAATGCTGAGGGCGACCACTCAGGATTTGGCAGATGCTGGTTTGGTGGGCTGAATCAACAGGCTGCCAGTTGTTCCCTCTGCTACACAGTCCCCCAATCTCACATTTGCCTAGCAGAGGGTCCTGCTCTTTCTGTCCCATCTTGAGCCCGCCGAATCGTCAGTGGTTTCCAGGGACAGAGTCTTGTTTTCAGCATTCACCTACTTCGTTCTGGTCTTGCTGATCACCAGAGGCAAGGTGCCTCTCTCCAAACTCCTTCAATTGTGGTTGTGGGAAGTAACCACTCAGACAAGTCCCTCCCTGGCCCACTGCGGTCCCAGCACAAAACACCAGGGAGTCCAAAATGTTTTCTGCTATTGTCTCCTCTCCACAGAGCCTGTCCTCCAGTGCCACGACTTTGCACCAACTTCAGGTATGTCCCTGTCTGAGTGGGTGTGGAGGTCAGTGGAGGAGCCAGGCGTCCTTTTGTGGGTCAGATCACACTACACTGGCTGGCCAAGTGGGCCTGGCCATCCCGCACTCTATTTTCTATTGTATATTTTGCACTCTCCACTCTTTGTGATTGTATCTTCCATTCACCATTTTTTCCCCTGCACTGCGTGTCCCACACTGTTTCTCTGTGGATTCACAACACTGTTCATGGGGAGGAGCGATCCACTCATGTATAGCTGTCCAAGTTCTTGACCTCCTTCTCTGGGAGCAGAGAGCCAGGAGGTCACCACTAATCCACCATTGCTTTTCTCCCCTCTAAAAAAGCACATTTTTGAACTCTTTTTGTTTTCTTTCATTAGTCACAAGTGCCTGTCACCAAAATCAAAGCACAAGCAAGCAAGCTGGAAAGAAGCTCCAAGATCACTTGCCATTATTTCCTCAATTTAAAGATGGTCAGAAAAATACTCATAAACTGATATCATACACCTGATTGCAAAATTTGAACCTAGTTTTCTGACTTTCAGACAACACTTTCACATTACCTTACTCAGCAGAGGGCAATAGATTTGGATTTCACATTGTTCTTAGAAAGTATTGTATCCTGCATTTAATCTCAGGAAGCCAGGTAAAGTCATTGCTAATATACTGACCCATAATCAAAGTATGAAGGCTGAAATCACAAGTAATTACCCTTTGGTGTAAAAGTATAAATAGAATTTGATTCCTTAATTTTCCATGAAGTAAATTAATTAAGGTCTGTAAATTAGTCTATTTACCCTTCAAATGTGGGACCTAGACTCTATGGTGCATCAGTTATATGACTTTGGACACGTTTCTTGACACTTTGGTCTCATTTCCTGTAAAAATCAAATAGTAGTTGCAAACTTATTAGAATGGCTAAAATAAAACATACCAAACCAAGTGCTGACAAGGGTGACAAGCAACTGGATATCTTACACATCTCTAGTAGGAAAATAAAAATGGTACAACCACTCTGGAAAACAGTTTGGTAGTTTCTTATAAAATTGAGTATACTGTATATTCACTATATCATTCAGCAATTACACTCCTGAGTATTTACCCTAGAGAAATGAAAACACAAAAATCTGTACACAAATGTTTATAACAACACTATTGATAATTACCAAAAACTAGAAAAAACTGCAATAAGTACATATATACATATATATATACACATAATTACTATGTTAGATATGTGACATAAATGCAATTAATAGTGCATACAAATAACCCCTGAGGATTTTAGCATTTAAGATGGAGAGTGACATAAATGAAGCTAAACAGGGAGGCAGAGATTTGATCAGGTAGGACTTTGTAGTCATTTTAAAGATTTAGGTCTTAATCCTAAAAAGCAATAGAAAGTGGCTTCAAGTACAGATCACTTTAAATATAAACTTAAATATATAAGCTTCAGTTTAGTATTTCCAAAAGATTATCCTGGCTGCAATAAAGGTAATTGACTGGAGGTTACAGAGGCCAGTGAGAGGGTTGCAGTAGTACACTTTGCTAGAGATGGCAGTAGCTTGAGCAGCATGCAGTATGGTCTGCAGATACAAGATACATTCTGGTGGAAGAATGGATTAGAATTGCTGATAAGTGAGATATGTGAAAAAGAGGGATATATCATGTATAATGCCTAGGTTTCTGATTGGGGTGATTTGGTTGATGCAGTGATGCCATTTACTGAGATAGTTTTGTTTTTATTATTTTGTCATGCATGCAAAATAGTTATAAGTAATCTGTTGGGAAAGTTAACAAATATAGTCCACATGATGATGCAGAAAATATGAGTAATTCACTCAGCGATTTTGAAGTTCCCATAACAGAGCTTGCAAAATCTTGATTATGATGTGCAGGCTTAACCAGTCCCACTTAATTCATATCTCCTCCACCAGTTCCCCTTTTGTTAGGAAAGCAAGTGCCAGATTTTATTTTTCTGCCCATAACATCACAGCTATTATTCTTATAACATCATCAATAATTAAAAATGGAAGTGGATAAAAACAGACACACCAAGCTAAAAAAGTCATTCCAAGTTGATAATTCTCTATGATTTGAGGTTGGGAGAGAATAAAAGGTAATTGTTTCAGGGTCTTTAAACACCTGGAGCATAGTGTTATTTATGACCATTTAAGAAAAGACAAATGACTTCTCCCCAGAACTCGTTCCACTGCTCTGTCCACCCTCATTGCTACGGAGTGCTGAATGCTCTTTTCAATGAGCAATGCTCCCTGAGACAGCATCTGTGACTTGGAGGAGCCTGTCGGAGAGGGACTAGAAAGGAAAAACTGTATATACAAAATCATCCATTTCTAATTTAAAGGTCAGGTTAAAGCTAAAGCAGGAATGCTACATTTTTCCCCTTCCCTCTTTCTCATCCTTCCTCCTTCCCTTCTCTCCACCCCTGACAATCCCTCATTCCACACTTCATTTCATCTTCTTTTCACTTTTCTTTTCCTTCTTCTTCTGAACTATGCTTCAAGCCTAACAGTTAAAAAAAAAACCCTACAATTAATGAGTAATAACAAAAATAGCTAACTGTTACGGCACTAGACATAGTATTTTTTATATATTCTCTTTTCATAATCAAAGATTGCTAATCCTTGGAAAGTGCGATAATCTCATGATGTCAAACAGCTGGTCTTTCTTTTTTTAAGTCAATTTTTTTAAGTCAATTCAGTAAAATGTACTTTTTTAAGAAATCAATTCAGTAAAATGCACTTTAAACAATTTTGTAAACAGACTGAACGATTCTTTTTCAAAATGATTATTTAGGTTTCACACAGATACACTCTTATATTGGTTTTAGATAAGTGTGTGGCCCTGTTTTATTATCTAAAGATAATGTGGGTAAAATCCACAGTTACTGGATCCCTCTCATTTCTGATGGAGAGAGTCTGATGCTTGAGTAATTTACAGGGATTTATGGGTAACACCTGGTTTTTGGGTTTTGCAGTCCTAATAGGAATTGCCAAGAGGAATTTGCAACTTGCTTGAATTGCATTATTGGATCATACCCAGGAAGTAAATAAAACCACTTGGAGCTTTGATAGGGGGTGGTTGTAACACTCAAAAAACCAGCATTTCTACCATCAGTGTCTTCTCAAATCCTGGAAGAGGATATGAACCTCTATGGGTAGTCTGGAATTGAAGGCAATAGCATCTTCTTGTTTTCAAATAGTCCTGAAAAATAGTGTAATGGTTGTGGATTGGTGGGGAGTGCCTAGAGTGGTATTAAATAGTTGGTCACCTTAGATTGTTTCCTTCTCTGGAAACAATTATATAGCTGGTGTGATTTGTAGTGGGAGAGATTTATTTAGTTCACAATCTCTAATCAAGCTGTATTTCAGCTCTGAGCACGTAATTCGATAAAGCCAGTGTTCTAGATAGAGTCCGACACATAAAATGAGGAACTGGATTGTAGGAATGAATTGCAGATAGTTTCCATCTAATATTATTAGTGATCCCAAAATATAATACATCCCCAAATGTCCGGCCAAGTGCCTTTACTTTGCTTTGGATTAAAACAATATCGCGGAGTCTAGATAGCCCTCTTTCTAAATGCACATACCATCAAAGGTCTAGCTAACACAGTAACAAACAGACGTTGTTAATATCATTACATTTATTGGTTTGTCACAATCCAAAACGTCTATGAAATGAGAAATAATTTTAAAGTAGATAAATAACATGTGCGTGTGTTTAATATTAATACTGAGGTTGGTGATTATCTCACTTAGTTTAGGCTGCTGTAGCAAAATACCGTAGACTCAAACAACAAATATTTATTTCTCATTGTCCTGGAAGCTGGGAAGTCTGAGATCAAGGTGCCAGCAGATCCTGCATCTGGTGAGAACCAGCTTCCTGGTTTGCAGATGGCTGCCTCCTTGCTCCATCCTCACATGGCAGAAAGCAAATTGAGAGCTGGCTCTCCTGTCTTTTCTTACAAGGGCACTAATTCCTTCCATGAGGGATCCACCCTCATAACCTAATCACCTCCCAAAGGCCTCATCTCTTAATAACATCACGTTGGCAATTAGAATTTCAACATATAAACTTAGGAGGAGCACAAACATTCAGTTCATATCAGTGAGAGTGGAGAAAACTGATATTCTCATACTGTGCTAGTCAAAGTATTAATGACACAAGTCTGGAGGACGATTCAGCAACATGTGTCAAGGGACTTAAAAATATGCTGTTGATCCAGTCATCTTAAATTTTATTTTACAGAAATAAACAAAGATTCAAAACCATATGCACCTATATATTTATTCAAGCAATATTTATATTTCTGTATACACATACTCACACACGTGAAAAGAAAACAAACTGAATCCCTAATAAGAAGACATTGGCTAAATAAACACATGTATGGGAATCTCACATAGTTGGAAAACATATGTAATAGCATAGAAAAATGTTCACAATATAATATCTAACATTAATTGAGCTCTCACCATGTAAAAGTTAATTCCTTTATGTGCATTTTCTCATTTCATCCTCATACCAGTTGCCAGATAAATAAACAGAAACAGAGGCAAAGTAACTTCTCCAGGTGGTGAGTGGCGATTCCACAAACCTTGCTATTTTTATTTATTTATTTATTTATTTGGAGACAGAGTCTCGCTCTGTTGCCCGGGCTAGAGTGCCGTGGCGTCGGCCTAGCTCACAGCAATCTCAAACTCCTGGGCTCAAGCAATCCTTCTGCCTCAGCCTCCCTAATAGCTGGGACTAGAGGCATGCACCACCATGCCCGACTAATCTTTTCTATATATTTTTAGTTATCCAGCTAATTTCTTTCTATTTTTAGTAGAGATGGGATCTTGCACTTTCTCAGGCTGGTCTCTAACTCCTGAGCTCCAGTGATTCTCCCGCCTCAGCCTCCCGGAGTGCTGGGATTATAGGCATGAGCTTGCCACACCCAGCCCACAAACCTTGTTTTTACTCAAACTATAAACACAGGAAAGAAGCAGAATGCAAAACAATACTGAAATTATGATCTCAATTTTGTTTTTTGTAAAATGGATATATGGAGGTCTTCCTATGCACAATGACAACAAAAAGAATTGGAAGGTAACACACCAAAATATTGATGACATTTTTCCTCTGAATAATAAAAAGCCAAGGGATTTGAAATCTGGTCTTTGCAGTTTCCATAATGTCTAAAATTTCTACTCCACACATACTATTTTATAATAAAAAAAGTCACTTACTAACTTAAGTTTGGAGAAGACTTTAAAAAAATCAATAGTGTCCAACAATTGCCCTTTACCACTGAAAATCATGGCAATCTATGCAAGATGCTTCAGTCACATATCCTATAATTTGCTTTCACACACTATTCTTCAATTAACTAATGAGTCTTCCCCATTTTTGCCCTGAATCTTCCTGCCAATTACTTCATATTCATGATTCTGTTCTCTTAAAATGCCTGTCCAGCAATTTCTGTGACAAACACACCTAGTACTCAAAAATATGTATTTTATCTTCTATTTTCTTGACACACTGGTAGAAAACATGTCCAGGACCCTGTGTGGGGGTGCAGGTGCATAACTCAGTCTCATCCATTCAATATGAGAAGAAGGAAGAAATATGGTAGTTATGTAATCAGAAATGAGTGAGGTAGTTGGGGATGGACATGTCTCCCATACTTTCTCTTTTCTTATCCCCCAACAGAATTTAGTGGAGGACTCCTAAGACCATGAGATGTTGGTCCACTAGTTGGGAGGAGCCTGTTTCCCTGATGAGTGCAGGGCAGAATGTCCCTGTTGACCTGTGATGAATGGAAATTTAATCAAGAATTAACATTTCACTGTGTTAAGCCACCCAGATCCCCAGATCATGAGATTATTATAGTAATTAGCAACCTCTGACCAATAGACCTACCTATGTTCCAAATGCAGATCAATTGCCTCTTCAACCTCAATTGTTTCTTCAAACTGCTCCTCACATCTCCCCTGTGTAAAGCACAGTATTTTTTTACTGTAAGTTTTTTTTTTAAAGTTTTATGAAAGAGCTGATCCATAAACCCTTTGTTTAAAAGTCTACCATGAAATACAAAACCTGCACCAGAATGTAAATCTAAGCAATTCACATTCTTCATTAATAAAATATTTTTATAGAAAGAGAGAAAAATCATCTGATCTAAATAGTTTGCTCAGTGATGTGCTTGATTGATATTCTTCTCACGAATCATTAACAAAAAACTTACAGACTTTATGAAAACCAAATTTTTTGAGTATCTCTGTTTTAGAGCAGGAATGGTTTTCTATTAGCCTATATTTGACTCATGTCTTATCTTCACTGCTAGATTGTGCATCTTTTGTATCTGGAATTATATTTTATTCATCATGGATTCCTCCACAGTGCCTGGAAAACAGCAGATGTTCAATAAATGTCTGGAGAATGAATGAATGTATATGAGTAAATTTGATGTGTTTTGAAGAAACAAATGAAACATCATTGCATAATGGATCTTTCAGGAATCAGTAGGTGATCACCACATGATAAATGCTTTATGGCTAGTCTTCTTGTGTTTTCCTTTAGGTCAGAGCTTCTCAACTGGGGTAGCTTTTGTCCCCCAGGGGATATTTGGCAATATCTGGAAACATTTTTGTTTATAACAATTGGAAGTCATGCTATTGGCATCTAGTGGGTAAAGGCCAGGGATGCTGCTAAGCATCTTAAAATGCACAGGGCAGAACCCCACAACAAAGACCTGTTCCAAATATCCCAAATGATACCACAATATCAATAGTGCCAAGGTTGAGAAACCCTGCTCTAGCCCTGTACAAACCAAGTGCTATTTCAATACGTCCAAATGACACTGATCCAACATTTGGCACTATTAATTGGTGTTCAAAAGTAAATAATCCCTTAAAAGAACTGTTAAGATCTTTCATTAATCAGGATATATAAGGAAAGGTGCTTATTGAAATGGAATTGCAGCCACTTGATGGTTTACTGAATGATGTCTTCTATGTGCCTATCACTGGTGTGGATCCTTCGGAATTTATAAAGGAAATCTAAGAGACAGCCCCTGACCTAACGGAAATTCTGAGAGGAGAGAGGTCATATATGCCTCAGTGAGAAAACCAATAACCCTGAATACATGTTCTATTATTGACCACAGTCCAGACTTTTACTTATCTACTATGCCTTATGATTCCTTCAAACTTAGAAATATTTTGGGGTATTAAATGGAAATAGCTAAAAGGAAAAAAATCCTTCTCCAAAATCATTTTGTCCTTAGAATTGGGGAAGAAAGACCTGATGGATTCACCGGCAGACACTCTTACCCTGAAAGGATATATCCTCTCAGATATTCATGCCTTTCTCCTCTTGCCATCACTTGCCACCCCCTCACGTGCCTTAATGATCAAGCACAGCCTGTAGTGGGGAAATGGTTTCTCAAGGTCACTCAGTGAGTGAATGAAAAAGATCGGAACACAGGGCTTTGAAACCCGTGCTTTCTCCAACAATGCTCGAGGCTCAAGAGCCTAATGGTTCTCCTCACTCTGGTTCTTTTTGAAGATCAGGGAAAAAAGACTAAGAAGGAAGACTGAAATGGTTAAGGGGTCCTCGGCTCTCCAAGTAGCCCAGAACTCCACGTATTGGGAAAGAATCCTAACTTCATCCTATTTCCCAGCCTTTTTGTTCACACCTGTATGTAGCTGTGTTAGTAAACACAATTGTCAGGTGTCTCCAATAGGAATATAAATTAAAAACATGACCTCCTACTCTGTCAATAGAAGGAAAATAGTTGGCCTTGAGCAAAAGGGAGTGGTTGGTGGCTGGCAAGAGAGGAAGCACCAGCCCTAGTTCCATGGCTTTCTGCTTTCAATGTCTTTAAATCATGTCTGCCTTATACCTTTCACCATGTCTAGATGCTTGTCACCTAATAAGACTCCCAGCTTCCTAAGAATGGTTTCCCAGCTATGGCACTAATAACATTTGGGGCTGGAAAACTCTTTGTTGTGGGACTGTCTTGTGCATTGTAAAATGTTTAGCACCCGCCCTGGTCTCTATGCATTAGATGCCAGTAGCAGCCCCCACACCAAGTTGTAACAACCAAAAATGTCTCTACACAGTGTCAAATATCTCCCGGGAGAGGAGGAAAAAGATCTTCCTCAGTTGAGAACAGCTAGCATGAAGATGATGTCTTAACTATCTTTGAATTCCCACCACATGGCTCAGTGGATAGTGCACAACTGGTGCTCAACACATGTATCACCAATGAATTCAACAATTAAAGTATAGGAGCCCATCTCCTAGAAGTGATGCATTACCTGCATTTGGTAGGCTACCCAAGAAGGAGCACTTGTCTCCCCAAAAGATCTCCCTTGGCAGTGTTTTCTAGTTCTATTATTGCCTGTAAAATGGGTATTTAATTCTATAGTTCCTCATCAATGATTCTCAACATTCTTGTGCAAAAGAATCAACTGGAGCACTGGTAACCAACACCTGATACACCTGCCAGTAAAGCTTTTAAAAATACGAATAAAATCTCAGTCCATTGTTATTGGGAACAGTCCTATTCTGGGGCCTCCTCCCAGTTCATCTGGGATGCAAAATTCCAGGTGGTGGGTGATGATTGTCACAATAATCAGTTTGCTCTCAGGAGAAAAAACAAAAAATGACAAAGACATTCAAGGATTGTGCGAGGGTGAGGGGAAATGAACTGCGGAACTTATCTGTAACCATTCTCCCGGCTTTGATAACCCTGGCGCCCTTAATGAGAAAGAAATACCAAGGCACAGCTGGGGATTAAAGTCAAGCCTCCCAGGCCCCTGCATGTTTTATACCAGCAACTCTCCCAAGCACAAACCGTACAGAACCCAGGCAGAATCCAAGCCCTCAGGGCCTGGCCCTGGCAGTCGGACTGGATTAGAAGAGAATGCAAATCTGACTCCACTAGGAAGGAAACACAAGGAATCAGGGTAGCAGGCGCCTCTCTTCTGCATTGTTGGGAACAATTGCTGCAGTTTGAGGAACACATTTGAGCAGCCCTTGTGAAATTTGTTCTCCACTTGCTGAGCTCCAGTTTAAATTGGAAATTCAGGGTATTGCTGTGCCCCTTCGGAAGTCAGTGGTGGGGCTAATGGGAGATTTATTTTTAGCAAAAGTGGAATTGGGAAAGCTGGGGGAGTTGTTGCATGGAACTGCTGGAGGGAAGTAACCCCAGAAAGGGGTGTGAGTGTGAGGAACAGCTCCCTCTTCTTTCCTCTGCACTTTGCCTCCTGCTAAGTGTCTCTTTTAATGAAGTATGATAGTGTTTTCCCTCAGTATCCTAGTGTTTTCCTGCAGGGCAGAGAAGGAAGAAACATGGCAACAGCTTCATTAGAGGCCGAACAGCAAGATGAACGCCTTGGGATCCTGTGCCCACAGCCTGTCCTGCCCCTCGTGGTAGGAGTCAGCCACCCCTCCTCACAGGAAAGGGCATATTGGAGGGAGCAGTTCAGAGTTCTCATGTGACTCACAGAAACCAAAGATTGGGGGTCTGTTACATTTCCTCTAGCCCTGCTTTCTGTCCCTAACTCCCTGTGGCCTTAGGCAAGTGATTTAACCTCTCTGAGCCTCAATTTTCTCTTTGGTTAAATAGAATAAAACTAATGCACAGCCCTGCTCACCTCACAGGACCATGTGAGGCTGAAGTGAGCTGGGCAATGGAATTAGATAATATTTTACATCTACATTTTTATGGAAGAGTGAGGATTCCAGTGAGCTCATGTGCACTTTTCCTGTTAAGTTCTCAGAGTGGCCAAGACTGAGTCCCCTTCAGCATTTATCCTAGTACCTGGAATAACAAGAGCTCTCCTTCCTTGAGTGCTGCACTGTGTACCATGCTTCATTCTTAGCACCGCACGTGCATTAGCTCATATAAGGATGAAACATACCATACAAGGGAGGAATTGTTATTATTCCCATTTGAGAAAACTGTGGAAGTTTTCAACATAGCTGCAAGAGATGGAGCCCAGGTCCCCTGTCCTTGAATCTAGGAGGACTATGACTGCTCTGGCTAATAGAATATATTAGAAGGCAGAGTTATGACCCTGAGGATAAGTCATAAAAAGCAATGCAGCTTCAGCCTGTTTTCTGGAGCGCTTACACTTGGAGCCTGAGCAGCTATATAAGAAGTGTGACCACCCTGAGGCCACCACGATGAGACAATGCCAAGCTTCACAGAGAGGCCATGTGCAGGCACTCTGGTTGGCAATGTGCCCTGCTCAGAACAGGTAATTCCAACTTTTAGAGAATTCTGAGTCTCCAGCCATTTGGTCAACTTCAAGTCTTCCCATCTGAGGCTCCAGACATCATGGAACTGAGACAAGGCATCCCTGCTTGCCTTGTCTGAATTCCTGACCCTCCGAATTCATGAGCAGAATAAAGAAGTTGTTTTCATTTGTCAAACTGGTGGGCAATTTGTTATCTAGCAATAGTAACAGGGACAGAAACACAAAGAGCTTTCGTAGCTTGTCCAAGGCCATGAGACTCACAGGTGGGGAAGCCAGGATTCCTGGGCATCTGACCCCAGCTCTCATGCTCTTAATCACCGACAACTTCTGCTTCAGAAAAGTGTCAATAGATGTCCAATGAATGGATGAAAAACAGCCTGGAGTAATGATTATTACCATTATTAACATCAACTGTTTTTACTGGTTTTTGTGAACATACAAATGTTTAAATTGCAAATTATATAAATATGTATTTGTTTAAATCAAACAAAAGAATTATTTATTGTAGTGATTCTTATATAGCACCTCATAGGAAATAGCTGTGTTTTTAGAAGCTCTAAACAGTGATAAAATGAATGAACTCTCAACAATACAATCACCACTAGATAGACAAAAGCATTCACATATTAGCTTGCTAAGGTCAGTTCAGTGTCTAACCCCAAGTCCAGACTTCTCTCAGACAACAAGTGTCCTTTTCTTGTAGAACAAAATTCAGCAAGAATCTTCTCTCCTTTTAAATCCTAGAATCCCTATCCTACCTCTGGAACAGAGAAGCACAGTACAAACTAACCAACCACATTAATTGGTCATGGGGTCAGGGGTAAATCCCCAACCCACATGGGTCAATATTATTGAGGTACTGAGAGTCCAGGTGTCTAATCATCCTTTACTTTCATGTAGCAGCAAGAATCAATATATCTCCACAATCTGAACAGGGGAAAAAAATCCCCCTCACTTCCCTTCACTTTGCCAGCACACTGAGATCCATGGTTTTTTAACTTCCCACTAATAAGTGGGAGAATCGTACCACAATTGGTGCTGGTTTCCCTGATCCTCAGGGAAAATACTGTATGTGTTCTCTGCAAGTTAAAGAAGACAGGAACCCCTGCAATGATGTATCATTGCTATGCTGAATCCCCAAAGTCCAGAGAAACTATCTTTTTCTTTTTAAAGATGGGGCCTTGCTATGTTGCCAGACTGGAGTGCAGCGGCTTTTCACTGGCGCGATCACAGCACAATACAGCCTTTAACTCCTGGGCTCAGGTGATCTTCCTGCCTCTGACTCCCAAGTACTTGGGATTACAGGTGCATACCATCGTACCCACTACAAATGATTTCGTAAAGGGCTTATAGGACAAGATGTTCTGAGCCTCAGAGTATAAAAATTTCCAGGTTTTCCAGTGCAAATCTCTGTTTCAGTGAATCTAAGGAGATCTTATTCATTTGGATGCTCTCATTTGGTCACTTGCTGCCTGAGCCACAACACATTGGGACATTAATTGCTCAAGTCTCATTTTGTGACTATCTGTTCCTAAATTCTTCACTTTCACCATTCCCTCTTCATAGAATGTCCTCTGTAACCAGACCACTCTACTGATTTTTTCTTCTGTGTTTTTTGTAAGGCTTTGTCCACGTTCAATAATCTCCAAATGCCTTTCTTCTGAATTCCAGCAACTATTTTTACTGATAACATCAACTATTTTTACTGATTTTTATGAACATGCAAGTGCTTAAATTGCAAATTATATAAATATGTATTTGTTTAAATCAAACAAAAGACTTATTTATTGCAGTGATTCAATAAATCTGAATTCCAGCAACATTTGCTCTAGGTATTGTCTACATCTGCCATCTTTTATATATCACGTGTTACGGTCAATTGCCACCGTAGACATCCTTCTTCCCACACAAATAACAACCACATGAGGAACAGAGAGCCATCTGAGTATTTATACTATCCCTGGTGATTGTAGGGTTGGTATATGTCCATTATTTAGCAGTAAACAGAGAACACATGAGAAGTTCATTGTGGTAAGGTAGAATTAAGATCAGATGGAGAGGCAAAAAGGGGTGGGGGGGCTCTAATCCTGACTCTGTCATAATTGACAGACTATGGCCAAGTCATTTCCTGTGTAAAGAACTCAATTTCCTTTTCTATAGAAACCTTGGCTTGGACAAAATGACCTCTGAGTCCTTTTGAACACTGCTCTGAGGTCCACCAGTAAGTATGTGAGATGAAACTTTCTCTGCTTTAGAATGGCATATTTATTAGTTAACATGCACTAAAAGAGATAAGTAGTAAAATCTCAGCAACAACACAACACCAGTAGATTTCTTGTTCTCATAAAATCTAATCTGTGGGGAGAGCTAGACTCTGCTTCACACAATCAGTCAAGGGCCCAGACAGGTAGGTGGAGGCTCTTCCAGAATAACAAGGCTTCCAAAAGCTCCCTGGGAACCAACATCAGGAGAGGAGAGTGTCTTGAATAGAATGTAGGGCTGCTAGATAAAATGCAGGATGCCAATTTAAATTTGATTTTCAAATAAACCATGAATATTTTCTCACATAAATATGTGGTATGTAATTATTTGAAATTCAAGTTAACAGGGCATCTCATGTTTTTATTTGCTAAATATGACAACTGTATTGGAAAGTTTTTATGTATCAAGCCATAAAGTGGTGCTCATCACTGCTACTAACCTTCCATTCGCCAAAAAGCAGTCCCATGCCCCCACCTGGATGCAAGGGATGCTGGGAAGTGGAACCTTCACTGAGAAACTGCTTCCCGGAAACAACTCTACGCCTACTGTTCCGTGTTGTGCTAGAGGACAGCTAGCCACCTGCACTGCTGCACACTACTACTGTCAACCTGGCTGACTGAGAAAGAACTCAAAGGAAAATAAACTGCATATTTATGTTCTTTTTTCTAATGATCCAAAAGATTTGGTGTTCTTAAACATGAATGGGCTGAGGTTGAATTCAGAAGGAAATACGCATGTTATGCCATTCTGAGGTGGAGAAAATGGAGCTTAAATGCATCAAGGCAGTTTGCTTACTGTAAGTTGAAAAAAAATCAGGGTCAATATTTGGATCGTCTTCTTTTTTACTTGCTTTAATTATCATATCACATATATTGCCTCTGTTTACACACTATATCTTCATTCTCAAGACTCTAGAATGTCATTCTGATTCAATGAGGCTGGCTGTTCTCTGTATTAAATCTGGGTCCTATCTTTCCTTTTTATTTAATATAATATTATTTGGATTAACTACTGGGTGTTATGCTGAGAAATAAGATTAACCCTTATTTTGCTAATCAAATGTCAAAATTAACTGCCATTGTATAAACTGACCAGCTTTCTTCTTGGCTCTGAAGGCTGAGCCAGGAATAAGCCATTACAGTGTGAAAACATCTGAGCTACTGTGGCTAGCCTCCAAGATATAGGAAAGGCTGTCCTGTCTGAAAGCTAATACGGAGTTTGGGATGGATGGGCCAGACTGCAAGATGAATGGAAAGCAGTGTGGTCTGTAGAGTGTTCAATTTTTTTTTTTTCAAAAGGAATTTTTTACCCCGGGCCAGAAGCCTTTGTGTCAGGGAGACTGTCTCGTTTCTCTGCTCAAAGGCTGTCAGAGATGACTGAGATGTGAGAGCAGTTTCTGATTCTGACGAGGTCAAAGCAGGCAGCACTGAGAACCATCAGTCACCGTGTCAACCAGGAGCCCCGCAGTGAAACCTGGAAGGGTATTTTCTCTGGAGGAACCAGGGAGAAGGGGGAGGTGCTGAAGGGAGAAAAGAAGGAAAGGCATAGGTCAAATGGTCACCCCAAAGTTTACCACATTAGTATTCAGCTGGAATCAGAGAAACTTTCTTAATCCCAGCTGGGAATATTCTGAAGAAAGAAGTAGACTAGAGGCAAAAATCATATTAATATTGCTGTGCTTAATCAATATATAAAACCTTCCAATGTGCTTTTGCAAGGCTGCTCCACAAAGTTAGGACCTGGAGTGATTCTGCTTCCATCTGATTGTGTTTGCAAACAAAGCAGGTGAGGGGCATCCAAACTCAGACCATGGGAGTGCAGTTCTGGCAACGTGTTCCCGACCTTAGGGATTTTCTGGCTTTGCATAAAGTTGGTCAGGCTACAGCCCAGCCAACCTTCTTTTCAAAATCAGGCACCGGCTCAGTGGAAGCAAGTCTCAAGGGACAGGGCAACACTCTGCTCTGGAAAGGATGGACCAATGGAAGCCACTATGTGTCATTTCTATAGGTCAACCCTCTAAGCTGGGTCAGCCCCGGGCCAGAAGGTCGGAAGCCTCAAAGCTGTGAGTGGATCCTGAAGTCTTAAATGGCAGCGTAAGAGTTTCCCAGATTGCAATGCCTGTCTGGGATCAAATACAAGGAATATCTCAAACTCAATGACTTGGCCAAATATTTGAACATCCTTTCTGAAACTTCAAAAGCTATGTGAGCTGCCAACAGGCCATATAAGGTCTACATAGACAAATAGAGAAAAGGTATGCTCGTTCTGTTAGAAATATATAGAAACATTTCCCGATTTGGAGAATGTTTCTCTTCCTGAATTCCATTGATGTAATTCAGTAGTTCTCAATTGGAGGGGTGCAGGGTGGTTACCCCCACAGGTGGGTTTTGCTACCAGTGGGGTGTGCTAGCGTCATCGCCTGGGTAGAAGCTTGGGATGCTGCTAAACATTCTACAGTGCACAGGTCACACACACCCCATTCCAAAACAAAGAATCATATGCCTCAAATGTCAGTAGGGTCAAAGCTGAAACACTCTCACTAATTAAAATCAGGGTACCCTGGCTAGACATGAAAAAAAGGCTCTTAAATCATCTCATTCACCATCTTGAAATCATGTTCTAGGGCTTATACACTGTTACTCCTCTGCACCCCTTCTTTCTCTTATTTCATCATTTCTCCTGATCCTCTTTTCTTTTTACTTAAGTATCAAACTTAAATTCATTTTTTATTTTCATTCAGTCAGAAGAGTAGGAAGTTCCATGCTCCTGTTTTAATAATCATAAAGGAGTCTTTTTCTTTTCACCCCCATAAAAACTATGTTAGACAACTCTGAGTTGGGGCAACTGAGTAGATCAATGAGGCAATTTGCTAAACGTGACTTTGGCAGACCCTTTGGAGTAGGGCTAGCCTGGCGTTAAAGAAAACTAACAAGTTTGTGTCTTAGAGGATTCTAATATTTAAAGTAAGGAACCTGGAAAAAGCCAGCTAACCTCTCCCTACCATCACCCTTTCCATCTCTCTCCACTGTCTTGCATTTTAGGATCACACATTGTGTGGTACAAAGGGGTTTTTAGACTTCCTGGTAGCCCACATTAGCCTTTTTAGAGGTTTACATGAAATTTAAGTCCTCATTCTTGGACTTTCTTTTCAACATTACTGTTTCCTGTGTTTCGTCTGTGTTTCCTCTCCTAGACCTTCTAAGTGGAAATTCATTTTCTCTTTGCTTGTCCATTACTCTTATTTCTCTGTCCTGCCTTTGCTTTGTAATGCCTCTGAATTTGGTAACATCTGCAAGTTTATAGCTTGTACTCATAGACCCCTCAATGGGATCATAAATAAAAATGTTAAACACCTGTAATCTCAGGACTTTGGGAGCTGAAGTGGGAGGATTGCTTGAGGCCAGGAGTTCAAGACCAGCCTGACCAAGAGCGAAACTTCATTTCTACAAAAGACAAAATAATTAGCCAGGCGTGATGGTGGCACATGCCTGTAGTCCCAGCAACTCAGGAGGCTGAGGCAGGAGGATTGCTTGAGCCCCAGGAGTTGGATGCTGCAGTGAGCTATGATCATGCCACTGCACTCCAGTCTGGGCAACAGAGTGAGACTCTGTCTCTTAAAAAAAAAGTTAACTAGCACTAAATCTAGATTTGCCTGTTTCCTGTGGTATTCCATCAGTGCCAAAGTGGCATTCCACTTTGCCCAATTGGATGCATTGCCATTTATCTTGACTTGACCTCCAGTTTCTTGGCTAAAGTCCTTAATTATTTAAAGGTTAATAGGGTTTCTGGTAGCAGTTGTTAGCATCTTTAAATTTAACTATATATCTAAATAATTCCATTGTCCTTTCTTCATGGCTAAAACCTTAGCAGTGGCTCAAACTATGTAATATTCTTCTCCAACACACCAAGTAAGTATAAAGTGGTCTCTATGGTGAGTGTCAAAATACTATACTCTTTTAAAACTTAAATCAGTGGTAGCTAAACTTTCACTGCATCTTCTTGATCTTTTGGACATCACAGAAAGTGACTTTTTGGCTTGTAATATCATTAGTCCATCTCCTTTCTTCCACCACATTGTCAAACACCAACTCCAAACCTTCTCTATTCTCCTTACCTAAGAGCATCCCTCGGCCACATCTGAAGCAGATATACTGCAGCCACCCAGTGTTCTGTGGGACTGCCCAGGAGGGCACCTGATGGAATAAATCAAGGTATGCTTTGCAGGGAGCCTTTCCACACAGTCTTGCTCTGGATGCAAACTTGTCAGAGATTTCCCCTTTTGGTTTTGCAAATCAGTTGTCTCAGACCTAATTTTAGAGCATTGGGTTATTTTAAGATGACAATTATTGCAATGAAGTTCCGAGATCTTTGACAATGCAAGCCTTGAGATGTGGCCCACTGATACATTTCCTACAAAATAGAATGATACCCATGTAAATCCTTGCCTATTTTTCTAGATTTCAGATTAAATCATTTATTCTGCCTACTATGGTCCCAACTCTATTCTAGGTGTTAAATATTGAGAGCTGAACAAGAGAAAAATGTCTTGCTTCCATGGTGCCCAAAATTATAGTGGAAAGAGATAAACTAACAAACAAAGAAATGCTGGCATATTGACAGGAAGTGATAAGGGCTACTTTAAGAGACATGAAGCAGTGCAAGGAATAGACAATGATGGTGTAAGGGAATAAAGTAGCTACTGTAAGTGGGATGATGAGGGAAGGCCTCCCTGACAGGTGGTATTAAAAAGGGATCTGACTGAAGAGGAAACGAGTCAGGTGAAGATCTGGGGGCAGTGCATTCTAGATGTCAATTTTGGAGGCCAGAGGTGACAATGAATCAGCATGACCAAGTAACAGCAAGAAGGTCAGAGCAATTGGAGCAGAGCAAGAGAGAAAACAAGATCCAACAGATAGACCAAGCCAGATTATGCAGACCCTTGTGGGAAGAATAGTGAAGGGGTATAAATTAGTTTCTGATGACTGTCATAAAAAATTACTATAAACTGAGTGGCTTAAAACAACAGAAATTTATTCTGTTCACAGTTCTGGAGGCCAGAAATCTAAAATGAAGGTGTCTGTAAGGTTGGTTTCCTCTGGAGGCTCCAAGGAAGAATCTGTACCATGCCTCTGTCCAAGCTCTGGTGGCTGCTGGCAATCGTTGGTATTCCTTGGTTTATAGGCACAATGCTCCAATCTCTGCCTTTGTCTTTACATTGCCTTCTCTGGATCTTCCAAGTCTTTCTTTGACTTTCTTTTATACGAATACCTGTCACTGGATTCAGAGCTCACTCTAAATCCAGAATGATCTCATCTTGAAATCCTTAATTACATCTGCAAAGACCCTTTTTCCAAATAAGGTCATATTCACATGTTCCAGGAATCAATACATGGACCTATTTTTGGAGGACTATGATTCAACCCATCACAGGGAGCCAGTGGAAGATCTAAACAGAGATTCAGCATAATCTGATATGTTTTGAAGGATCACACTGTCTACTGTGTAGGCTGGAGGTGACAAAGGTAAAAGCATGGAGACTTAATAAAAGGCAAATGACACACACTTTTTCATGGATTCCACTGCTTTCCATTTGCCCTTTTGGTTTTCAGTAGCAAGGGTTTGATACAGCCTAATTGCATAATTGAGGTAAAAAACATTTTTTCCCCCCACACAAAAGGGTGATTACTAATGCCCTAATATGGCAGGCAAAATAGTAAATCCACTAAAGTTTCAGTTAGAAAAGCTCCAGTTTGGCCATCTACATAGCAAAATATTCATGTACTCACATTGTAAACCAACATGCTCATAATTATCAATAATAATGACTATTTATGAAGTGCTAAGTGCCAGGCACTGATCCATTGATCTTTGGTTGCTTTTTTCACATTACTTCCCATTGAATTTCTGCAATATTCAGTGTCTTAGTCCAATTCAGGCTGCTGTAATAGAATACCTTACACTGGGTGTCTCATAAACAACAGAACTTTATTTCTCACAGTAATGGAGGCTGGGAAGTCCAAGATCAAGGAAGATTTGGTGTCTGATGAGGGTTCTTTTTCTGGCTTATTAATGAATGGCATCTTCTCATTGTGTCCTCTTATGATAGAAGGGGGGATCTACCCTCACAACCTAATCACTATACAAAGGCCCCGCCTCCTAATACCACCACCTTGGAGGTTAGGATTGTAACATATGACTTTCCAATAAACAGAAACATTCAGATCATAGTATACAGTTGAGGCAGTTATCATTAATTCTTTTTTGCCTCTAAGGTCTTACAGTTTGAAGCATTTAGAGCTATTATAAGCTACAACTTGGGCTATAATCACTAACCTACATCATCATTATTAATAATTTTTATTTAAAATTTTAATTTAATATCAGTACTGAATTGAATATTTCAAATACTGGATTTCACCTGAGTCTAGATTCAGCTCACAATCCAATCTGCACACTTAATAATCATGTAGATGCTACCATTTACCATGAGTGCACTAAGAGAACTGAAATAAAATCAATGCCCACTCTGATTCCCGATGGTCTATTATATTTCAGAGGTAAGAGGTCTTCTCCAACATGGGAGGTGCCAGGTGTGCCACACATACCTCTTTCCATAAAGCAAGTAATTTTAAAATGTTAGGTTATAGATAGTACCTTGGAAAGGAGCCCTCTCATTTTACAGATGAGGGAAACAAAGCCCAGAACTGACCCTGGAACACATCCCTCCTGAATCCTCATTTGGCTGTCTTTTAACATTATCTCTCCTTTGGTGGAAATGGGTTAATGTAGATTTCCTGTTATATTTTTATTTTATAGATATTTAGAGTATCAAATTTAGTAACATTTACTAAACTGATGATCATTGGTGGCTGCTAATATTTCCCCCAAATGATGCAACCAGCCTAGGTAACTCCTGATGGAAATACACCCATGAGGTGTTATTTCCCACCCCAACACCCTCCAAAAATCACATCTAAAATGATCAACTTTCTAGATCTAACTATTAATTTACAGGAAACAAAAGGCGTGTTCAACAATACTGTGGGAATGCGATCAGCTAACTCCAAATGGTGAGATGCTTTAAGGACAATTGAATAAAGTTATTTAAAAATATAAAAAGTAAAGGAGGAAGTTAAAAAAAAAAGATTAAAGAGATAAACCAACCAATGATAATGTATGGAAAGCATTCAGACTGTTAAATAGATAATTATATAATTACAAGTTTATAGGAAATACAAGGGACAGAGAATATATTCAATAAGACAATGACTAAATATCAATGAAAATAAGAAATTATTGTTAATTATTCTAGGTATAACAATAGCATTATTGTCATATTTTTAGTCTTTACCTTTTAGAAATATATATGGTGTATACAGGGTGTTAAGATTTTGCTTCAAAATAATCTGAGGAGTAGGATGTTCCTGAAACAAGACCAGACATGAGTTGATAACTGTCGAAATGGGTAATGGGTGCATGAGGATCATAATGCATGTTGAAAATTTCAACATTAAAGTTAAGAAACCAACTTGAGAAGTTCAAAAAATATGTAAAAGACAAAAGCTATTGTACATTCTCATTGTCGAAATTTGTAAAGCACAGAAAAGTATTAAAATAATTTCACAAAACTACCCATAATGCTGCCCAGTTCGGATTCCCTGTTAGATCAAGAACCAAGCGCTCTGGAGGCTGCCTGCTTTGGAGGACTGTGTCTAATCTGATGGCAAATATTTCTCACCAAATATGACTACGAGCTTCTGTGAAAACTGAAGGAGTTGTTCTTTGAAAACTTTTTTTTTTTTTCCCTTAAGTCTCTGCGTGTTCCTATCTCTCCAGATCAAAACAGAAGTGCTAGTCAAGAAATAGACCCTCCTTGTGTATATTCAATGAGTAGCTGCAGAGGCTCAAATCTGAGTCCAGGTTTTCAAACCAAATGTTTTGGTGTATTGTGGGCTCCCACATAAACACCTGGATTGACTCTCACTTAATTGAGATCTTTGTTCCCTCCTCCCATCTGTTACACTAATACTATCATTAAATATTTCTTTTTGCAACTTGGAATTTACCCTCTGTGGGAGAAGAGGTCATCCAAATCACAAATTGACTTTCCATTTAGGATTTTTATCCTGAATGGGCTGGGAATGTCAGCTGCAGGGAGGGGCAAGCTCTGCTGTGCTTCTACACTGAGAGTGCGGTATCTTTCCCCAGTTAAATCTTGCCCTAAATGAACTTACAAATGCAGCCTGGTTTCCCTCCTGCGTCTTTCTGGCTGCTGCCTCCGCCGCAAACAGCTGTGGCACTTGTCACCAGCACTGTTAAGACAATTTCCCCATTCTAACAAGATTTTACTCTTGAGTAAAATAATTTTTCTCAGTATGGCTTTAGGTTTTTTCTATATCAGCAATCAGTTTTCATTGAAGGGTGGATATTTTTCCCCACATTCTGGAGTGATTTATATTAGGCATTTAAAGACAAACATGGACATTTTTATTATTACTGTTATTATTTTTATTTCCTTAAGCAAGCAAGCAAGAGAAATCCAACAACAACTTGGAGTAGATTTACAGTTAGTTCTTCCACCCTTCCTCTTGCCTGGAGCCTGATGGGACTTGAGTGTCCTTGGAGGAATGGCAGAGGGAAATGCTAGGGGCCGATTGCTGATTTTATCATTCAAACACAAAATTTGTTACACCACTTTATCGGTCACAGGGAAAGCAATTATATTGTGGTTCAATTTTCCACTCAATGGCTGTACTGGGGATCAAAGTCAGTTTTTATGATGGGAAAAATGTTTTGCTATTTTATTTGTTACTTAAAATAAAGAAGTACCGTTGGTATAATGCTTTCAGAGGTTTTCCTACTCCTTCATGAGATACAGCGGATTATTTTGGCTTTCTCCTTCCCTTTGATTAAATAATCAGCTTTCTTCCTGTCCTCTAAAGCGTATTTCACTGTAGAAATGAAATTGGCACGGTTAAAGGCAACATAGCATTAAGACTCTAATCACAGCCAGGAAGGGCAAAACCTACTCTACGCTATTTATTCTTTTCTAGACTGGTACTATTTAAAAAGAAGCAGGCATTGTAATGGTTTCTGTGTGTGTACATGTTGTGTGCTACGTGCACCTATGTACTCTCATTCATCTTCCATGTGAAATAATTAGCACACCTTCCAGCTGTATTCATGAGTCCTTTTTGCTATGGAAAATAACAATTAAGCAGGATTGGGTGTAGAGGAAGATTAGTATGGAATCATAAATAAAAATCATATATTTTAATTCAAAAAATAAAATAGAATAGTTTCTTTTCAATTATAATCTTTTTCTCTTACTGTCTTTTTTTCATTGAAGAAAATTAAAGTAAAATTTAAAATATCAAAACCAAGAAAGATTTATCATTATTTTGGAGATCCAACTTCAGGACTACTTGATTCCTTGTCCTTCTTATTTAAAATTTACTGTTTTTATACCCAAAAATCTGCTGATGAGAATTTTTTCCAAATAGTTCTATGGGGCTATATTCTGTAACAGGACTGAATAGCTAAGTGAAAACCAATACTTTTTATTGCACATGTATTTATAATTGTTGAGAAAAGAGAGACAAGTGACAGATATTTCTCTCTTTCAAAATATATCAGGTTTACCCTCCTGTTTCTACTTGGTTTCAGCTTTTACAATTTGATTGCGATTATCTTCATTTTTTTCTGGTCTCCTGCTAATTGCCTCCAGGCTCAGAGAGTCTTACAACATATCCTCTGAATCCAGGAGCAGAGAATTCTGGAATCTGCTGTAGGTGACTAATTATGGCAGTAGCTGAGTGATGGTCTAGCTACCACGGGACACTTCTGTCCTCACAGTGGTGCTTCAGGCGATGGCGGGAGAGATGCGTGTGAGGCCCCAGAAAGGTTTGTGTGGGCGCCAGGTGAGTACACCCCGTGGGGAGAAGCACCATGAGCTGGCTGGTGTCTGCCTCCCTCACTCCGTTTTCTGCCTATCCTTGGTGCTTGTGTCTGGGTTTTCCATATGGATTAGAGTGACTGCTCATGCTCAGAATAGGAGAGTCTTCCCCTCAGCAGTTTCCCTATTGGCTTTCCCCTCTCCTAGGAGTTTAAAGTGCTTTGTATATGTCAGTGGATTTTCTGACTTTGAGAAAGAAACTGGGCCATAGAAAAAGGCAAATATGTACACCTGAGAAAGGTATTTCTGATAACGACAGCTACTGTTGATCGAGAGCTCACTGTGTGCCAGCTCTGGCATACACGGTATACATTACATCCTTGAAGCAATCCGGCAACTCACAAATTGTTACCCTCATTTTTTAAGATAAGAAAGCTTAGACCCTAAAACCTATTTAAACTATTCTTGAAACTATTCCCCAAACTGCCCTTAGAACACTTTCTTATTATATTCTAAAGAGTCAGTTCAAACATAACAGCCTCATCTACTCTTAAACATCATCTTCAAAAGCTTTAATTTCAGTTTTTTACCTTCATATGCTCCCAGTGTTCTTAATTACAAAACCTTTAATTCGTTTGGAAATTTCATTTATTTTTGGCAGGACAGACTAATGTAAATCTTACTGCTTAGATAGTGCTCTGAGCCTGTGACAATATCATCTACTTTAGAGCTGCATGAACAAATTGGGAGCTGGCACTTAGTTTGCTATTATTTTGGACTAGACTGGGCTGAAATTACAGTTTTATTTTATCAAACAAAATGCTTTTTCAATTTTGTGACTGACATAGTGACTAAGTATTATGCATTAAAATATTATTTTGATTTAAATGCATAGATATCAAAGTAACTAGACCAACTGTTTTTCCTTCCTATTATGTTTAATGAACTTAATACCGAGTCCTATTCATCTGGTGATAATCCAGTCAATCAATTAATGATTTACCTACAAGTGGTCAGCTCAAGCCAGAGGCGAAACAACCTGATTTTGGCCAGGACATTGAAAAAAGTAATTGGAGTGGGAATAAGTGTCTTAAATATCTACCCTTTAAAAACAGAATAAAAACAGGATTATCTTAATGGAGTATGGTGAACATATTCCTAAATATTGCCCCATGTTCCCAATGGGTTGTTTCTACATATAGATTACTTGGTTGTCATGACACCAAATTCTTAATTTAATGCAATATAAGATTGTGAATGAGACTAGCTCTTTGTGCTATGATAAATTTTAAATAACATTTTAAAACTTTCTTTGAATTTGTGAATGAAAATTTAAGTGATCTATTTAAAATGGCCCTTCCCATTTTAAATAATTTCAAAAAATTGACTCCAAGGTATAAAATTCCAGTTCTAATAAAAGCACAAAACTAAATACCTCTAAACAATTAAATTACTCTCCCCCTTTAAGAAAATCTAATGTATAATTATCCAAATTTAGAAAGTAGACAGATGGGATTGATAATCATTCTATTTCTTTGGAATTTTTTACTTTACCTATAGGATAATGAAATTTTTAAATTCCAAATTATCCATGTGCATTTATTTTGGGACTTATTACATTTGCATTTTTATTATCTGTTTGCCTGTTTTCATTCCCTTCCACGTAATGTGCTTTTGAAGGGCAGGATCCCTGACTTTTATATTTGTCTTACATCAATGTTTAACACACATAAAGAACTCACATGTTAATGTAATATCCAGTAATAAAAAGTAAATCTGATTTGAAACTTTTTTCAGAAATATGTGTTTGTATTTATATATAAATAAATATATATACACATATATATAGCTACTTCTTTTTTCCTTAATTCCTACACCTCTAAGATGTATTAAGGTCTGTTTACAAATTAGTTGTAAACTTCTCTGAAAAGTATTTTTAGTTATTGCAGAAAACACATAAAATAGCTTTTCCATGAAGAAATACTATGGGACTAGATTCTTGCCCTCTGAGAAAATTCTCATAGCATTACAGAAAGAATGAACTGAGCCACACACTTCTTTAGTTTTCAGAGAAAATACTTTTTTTCTGTCCTTTTTCCTTCAGCAGCCCAACTAAATAAATGACAATAAATAAATAAATGAAAGCTTTCTATCCCCAGTGCTTTAGCAGACCCACAATCACAAATTTCTATTTACAAGCACTGGATTTCAAATAGCATCATCTGTAAATAAGGCTGCCATTTCAAGCTTAAAAGCATAGCTGATGAGAGACATGATGATTGCTTAAAATATCCTAAGGACATGAAAACTAAAGTGGAGAAAGAATTATTTAGGCATAACTAAAGCATAACGAAAGGGAGATATAACTGGATGGAGAAATACTGTTAAGTTAAAAAAAAAGAAGAAGAGGAAGAAGAATTTCAAGGAAAGAAGCAGTGCATTAAAACCCCTCAAACTTTCTTAACAGTCTATTGGGCTGTGGAATTGGCTCTGTTGGAAAGTGGTAGGCAAAAGCCAGGAGTGCTCACAACTAGACGAAAAGCGACCAAGGACGAAACAAAGATGAGGACAACTTCAGACGGGCAAGAGGTGTGTAAAAGGGATGAAATAAAGTCTCTTTTGTTTTTCAGTCCCCTGATTTCAAAAAATGAAAAACTGTTGTTTCTCCTAATTTGATTTTACAAGAAAATATGCAAAGCAGAACACCTATGAATAATTTCTAAAAGCCCTTTAAGTAAAATCCTACTTTTCATTCATAAAGTTAATGATTGCTTACACACATACACACCACCTAAAGTTGATGCTATATTTTAATCTTAAAGCCTCTGTACTCTGTTCTAAATAACTAAGTAAAATTCATGCTCTTTAGATTACCCCTCAAATCTATTTTCCTCCTTATACAAGCCTCCTTAAAGTAGCAGAAAAATAAAGATCCATTGCTTTTCCTTCTTATCTACAAAAACTACCAAGATTCTTCAGCCTGACAAATTTAAAGGATTTGAAAGCCTCTCCCACATGGGAATCAACAGCACTGGCTCATAGTTGGAGATAAATTTTTCAGTAAACCTGCATCTAGGGTGAGAAAGGGAAACCTCCCTAGCTTATTCACTCCCCTTAATCTCTTTCTTCACTGGCAGAATGGATAAGCAATAATTCTTTCTCCATTCCTCTGAATTTCCAAAAAGACAAGGACTTCAGATAACAACCAAGAAGATTCTGTATGTTCCAGAAATTTTTGAATATAAGCAAATGATTGTTATTTTGTCAAGCGCCAACTGGGTTGGCTGCCTGATTTTAATAACATCCAATTGTGATTGAAGGCCTAGCAGGGGTGATCCGCGAAATTGTGAGGTCAATGCTGAAGCCACCTTCCTCCCAAGGTTGACTCCTCCGCTTGGTTTGGATGATGACATGGGCTAGGACTATGTCTGTGTGCATCTCCCTGCCCTTGACATTCTTTGTTTTTCTGCTATTTGGGTTGTTACTGCCCTTAAACAACTTCTTAGTTCCATTGCAGACTTACCTTTGCTTCATTCCTTGCTGAACTATAATGGATTTCAAATGCAGTAAATAATTCAAAATAAATATTATGGTTGTGTCTTGAGACCAAAATCAGCTTATTTGTTTGGACTGATCTGGCAAATCCAGAAATTTAGTGGGAGTGTTTAACTAAGTCAATTAGTATTCAGTTGGAGCCGTGATATGAACGGTGTACATAGATCCAAACCCCAAGACCTTTGGAGTAGCTTCTCAAGCATTTAAACATTTTCTCAAATCAATCTTGAGCCGGAATTCAAATCTAAATTTAAAATCTTGAGACTGCCTATTCAACTTATTAGCTATGTGACCATAGGCAAACTATTTTACATCACTGATCCTCAGTTTCTTCATCTAGAACATATATATGTGGGTAGTATGAATGTGTTTTTAGATGGGAAAGGTGACTTAATATATTTCCTAAGAATTTTGTGTGCACAGCATGAAATGTGTGGCTAAATACAGTATTTTGTTAGGGAATGATGTCATGTTTTATGTATATTAAATGCATACTGCCAATTTGCTGTATTAAATATGTATTTGTGAAACATTTACCATTTGCTAAACCTTGATTCTCCAAGTGTGATCCAGAGACCCCCTAGATATCTCAAAGACCCTTTTAGAGTATTGGCAAATTCAGACTTATTTTTATAATAATAGGCAGTTGCTCTGTTTATATATACATATATAGATATAAATATATATTTCTTACTCTTATTCTCTCAAGAGTGTAGAGTTTTTCAGAGGCTACACAACATGTGATATCTAACAGTTGAATGCAAAAGCAGACATTAAAAGAGATTTGCAAATATATAAAACAATATCACATTTCTCACTGCACTTTTGAGATTTTAAGTTATTTTCATTAAGATATATTAATTTTAATATATTAATATATAATAATATTCTTGATTATTGAGTTAAAGCTAGCATTTCACACAGTCCTGGACAGTGTAGTACCCATGAGCCAATCAGAAGATGTTACTATTGAGGTGTAATGAGACCAGAGTCATCATAGGATCAAACCCTGTATAGTCCAACCCTCTTTCTCATTCCAGAACTACAGATTTCATTACTTGTTCTGACAAATCTATTCATAAATGTCTACCTTTGATAGAAAGGCAGATCAGGTAAGAGAGGCTGAATTTATTTCAGGAATATTTTTTGGTTGTCAAATATGTGCCAGGAACAGTGTCGGGCTTTAAGGATAAAGAGAAAAATAAACTAGTTCCAAAGAGAAACATATAAACACATACGTGGTATAAAATACTATAAGCACTGTAATAGAATTCTGGATGGGTTAGAATGAAAGTATAAAGGATGAACAATCTATTCTACCTAAAAAGGGGAGCAGCACGAAAAGGCTTCTTAGAAGAAACAACAACTGAGTCTTTAAAGACAAATGAGCAACGCACAGAGCACAGGAAGGTGCTGTTCTCGTGGGGAAGCAGTATGGCAGAGGCATGGGGTCATTACCCCACAGGCTGTCCTGTGAAGAAAACCCTCAGGGATCTCCAGAGCTAAAGCTTTGGAGAAGAGGAGCGGTAAGAAGAGGACAATCTTGTTCACGAAGCTAAAGGGCTTGGGATTTGTGCAGAAAACAGAGAAGAACCATTTGAGTTTGTGGCTGCAGAATGACATGATCATGTCTAGGCTTGAAAATATTTTGGCTGGCTGGGCAGGGTGGCTCAGACCTGTAATCCCAGAATTTTGGGAGGCCGAGGCAGGAGGATTGCATAAGGCCAGAAGTTCAAGAGCAGCCTGGGCAACATAGCGAGACATTATCTCCCCCCCACCCACCCGCCCCAATTTTTTTTTTTTTTTAATTAGCTGGGCATACACACATCCATAGCCCTAGCTACTTAGGAGTCTGAGGCTGGAGAATCGCTTGAGCCCAGGAGTTCAAGGCTTCAGTGAGTTATGATTGCAGCACTGCACTCCAGTATAGGTGACAGAGTAAGACCCTGTCTCTTAAAAATGTATATATATATATTTTGGCTATAAGCGTGGAAGATGGATTATCTGGGGCTAAAATGGAGGCAAGGGGTTTAATTGAGAGATCATTAACGTATTTCAGGTGAGAAATTATGGGGATTTAAACTCAAGGATAGCACAATTGGCCTTCTTTATCTGCAAGTTCTACATCCTCAGATTGAACTTATTGAGGGTTGAAAATATTTGGAAAAAAAATAAAAAATAGCATACAACAATAAACATAATGTGAATTAAAAACAATATAACAACTGTTTACATACCATTTACATCATATTAGGCATTACAAGTAATCTAGAGATTCTTTAAAGTACATGAGAGCACATTCATAGGTTGTACGCAAACACTATGCCATTTCAAATCAGGGACTTGAGCATCTGCAGATTTTGATATAGAGGTCCCAGAACTAATCCCCCAAGGATAACAAGGAATGGGTACAGTGTAAACAGAGAAGTTTGGGCATTTATGAGAAGTGTGTGTGTGTTGTGTGTTTATGTTGTAGTGATAAAAAGAGTTTTGTAGCTGAAAATGACATTATAAATCATCTGATCCTCCCCTCCCTCCCACCGTCAACTTTATAGATGGAAAAACTGAAGTGAAATATTTTGCAAAAGCCTCAAAGAGACAGAAAGGGTGAATGAGAAGAAGACGCTTAGTCAATTTGACCTGGTTTCTAATCCTATCTCTGCCCTTGACCTCTTTAAGATTCAGCTATTTATTTTCTGAAATGTAAATGAATCTATCTGTCTTGACCACATCCCAGAATCATTAAAGCATTCTACCTACAGAGATAATGTATTTGTAAGCACTTGGTAACCAGTGAAACATGCTATGCATATAAACTATTATGATATCCAGGTCCTCTGATGCATTTTCCAGTCTTTTTATTGTGGGAAGAGGAAATGCCCCAAGTGACACCAAGAGAGAGGGAACCTCCTGGCATTCCCACATGCAGGCACACTCGCCTTCCAGAGGTAGGGAACAGAGCTCGTTTCCAAGACCTGAGAAATGCCAGACCACAGTGGGCTGCCATATTCAGGAATGGATGTGTTTCCTACTCTTTCAGTGAAATTAAGAGCTGATGTCTCACTCTGCTCATGTGCTAAGGGTGAAGAGTAGTAATCTCCTCTTGGCTAAAAATGAGTGAATGTCAGGACATTGAGTGTCCCCCCGTATATGGACAAAGCTTGCTAATAAGTGCCTAAAAGTATTTATACATGTCACACAGAGAAGCAATCCACCACAAAAATGGTATGTTAGTCCTAGTCCACTAGATGTTTTAGTCAGGAATATTTTGTTACATCATATTTTAAACCCCTTTGCTTCTCTCTCTGTCACTCTGTCTCTTTGTCTCTTTCTCTCGTTGTATGGAACATCACCTGGCAAAGAATCACCATTTTATTATAGTTAATAAGCTGGGCCCTGGATTAGTGTCAGGGATATTAATGAAAATAACCTGTTTTGAAGAAAAGTTACATAACCAAACTCTCTAGGTGCTCCCAAACTGAGAAATGAAATCCTTGGCGAGAGGCAAAGAAAAACTAGTATTCACACATATATTTATGACTTGGAAGTTAAGACTGACTTTACTTCTATGCCCCATAAAATTTCCCTGAATCAACTACAGGCTTTTATGAATAATATAGCATTCTGCAGAAGCATGCATTAAAAATATGGAGGAATTAGAGAAAAAAATGTGATTGGGGCAGACCACTCAAATCTACAGAACTTTGTAATAGAGCCCCAATAAAAACAACAAATAACAATCCAAATAAAAATACTAGCGCAAAGATAAATTCATATGATAATATTTAGATACTGAAAAAGCTTTTGAAAAATTCAACTCTCATTCTTAATAAAAAGCACACACATACAAAATATACATATGCATATATCACATATCTCACTCCTAAGACCAACATCTTACTTAATAGGGAAACATTAGAGGCATTTCCATCAAAATTAGGGTGAAGTTAAGGATGCTCACCATCTCCACCACTGTCTAAATATTGCACAGGAAGTATTTGTCAGTGCATTTAGACAAGAGAACCCAATTAAAGACATACGAATTGGAGGTAAGGGAAAAAAGAAGAGTATCACTTTTTGAGGAGGATATGATAGTAGCTGGAAGAGCCTAGTGTATTAAATGATAAAAATTATTCAACCAGTGAAAGAACTAAGTAGGTATCAGAATGAAAAAATAAACATACAGACATTCACAGTCTGCATATACAAAAATAACAAAATAGATGACACAGTGGTGGAGAAACCACATTTTCAATAACTTATAAACATACTTGAAAAGAAATCTGTAAAACTTAGATGATGAAAACTTTAAAATACTCCTGAAAGCCATAAAAGTGGACTTAAGCAATTAGAAAGACATTCCTTTATGTTATGTAGGACAATTCTATAGCATAAAGATATTCGTTCGCCCGAAGTTAATTTATAAATGTAATGCAAGTAAATTCAGTGTAAAAAAACTAAGAATCTTTATCATGAAGCTAGATACATTGATATAAAATTTATACAGAAAACAAACATGCAGGTATAGCTAGGAAAACACTGTGAAAGAAAAGCTGCATAGGGGATGAACTCGACCTGTTATTAAATATATATAAAGTTTCTCTGATGGCACTCGCACACAAGTGTTCAGATAGAACAGCAAAGAGAAGAGAAAGTCCAGAAACAGACAAGTACCTATGCGAATGGAGCATATAATTCAGGTGGCACCTCAAATCACTGAGGGAAAGATCATGCTGCAACAAGAAGATAACCAATTGGAAATAAAAGTAACTTAGATCTATATCTCACACCATACACAAAAATACATCCCAAGAGGATCAGAGATTTCAATGAAAAATATGGAACCATATACACACCAGAGGAAAACATAGGTGAATTCCTGTATGTATAGATATGCATGTATATATAGTTAGGAAAGACTTTTTCATTGATTCAAAATCCAGAGATAAAGAAAGAAAAGAGTGATAAATTTTGTTAAATAAAATTTAAAAAAACAACTTAGCATCACAGAAAACACCACAAACACAATGGAGCACTATCTGCTATTAAAAAAAAAAAAAAGAGGAAGATCTCTGAAATGATACAGTGTGTGTTCCAATATATATGCTTAAGTTAAAATTTTTAAAAAGCAAAGTACAAAATGGTATCTATTCTATGCTATCTTTTGTTTAAGATAGTTTAACTTAGTAAAAACGAAGTTCTTCTTGAAACCACCAAGTGAGACACTTTTATACTAAAAGAAGGCGCTTTTGCAAGATTTTCAAACTTTTTTTCCCAATAATCATTATGGCAAAATGCTTTCTCTTTATGGCTAAGTTTGCCCCTAATTTCTATAAACCATTAACATACTGAGGAAAATCATGTAGAGAACCAACATGACTTTCCTCAGTATATTTATATTGTTCCCTGTCTCAATAGCATCTGAACTGAAAAGAAAAAAATTTTTAGAAAGCACTGTTACAGAACAAAGTATATTGCTAATAATTAGCACTGTTTTGAGAAAAATGGGTTCCCCTAAGGCCAATAAAGTGAAGCCCTGCTTTATCTCTTGCTAGTTGTGTGATCGTGGGTTCTTTACTTAATTTCTCTGAGTTGCAGTTATTTTCATCTCTAAAACTAAGATATTAGCAATACTTACTTGATATGGTTGCTGTGAGGATTAAATGAGATGCTGTGTGAAAGCCTAGCTCACAGCCAACGAAAGTACCCATTATCACTGCCTGCATTAGCGTTGTACAGTTTCTCTGGATATGCCACAGCGTAAGCTCTGTGTACGTGTTACACAGACACACAAACACACACGCATGAACATAGACACAAATGAATATGCCCCCATGCTACCCAGTCTTATATTCACAGCTCCCTCCCCTTTGTTCCAGCTCAGCAACCGTAATGTATTTTGTACATCAATTCTGATCTTGGGGACTTTGCTCATAAAGTTCCTTCCACCTAGAACGTCCTGCTCCCAGTTTTCGAAGCCTTTCTCAAATGCCTACACATCCCTTCAGCCTTTACCATACTACTCAGAACCCGCTGAGCTTTCAGAGTTCATGGGTCTGTAACGGGCTAGAATCTATTGACTTGTAATGTTCTTCAGCTATTTTCTGTGTTTACACCATGTTACAGCAACAAGCCTTTAAATTCTCTGAGAGTAGGAGCCATCTTTTATTTCTCTAGTGTACCCAACACAGCACCTAGCACTGTGTGTCACCTGTTGTTGATCACCTCCAAACCCTTATCAAATTGAACATATTTGAAAAGTGTCTCAATATATTTTTGTAAATATGTTTCAAGCATTAAAGGCCCAAGTATTACACAGCAGTGCAGTAAAACTGGTCTATTATATAATAAAATTCCTCCCACCTCAGCGACTCTATGACAGAATTTAGGAATTGTATTACACAAATTATGCCATCATATAATTTTATCTATTAACCTCAAGGGGATGTTATCAGTTGTGGAAATTTTTTGACAACTTGTCATATTTCAATCCAAGTTATAACCGATTCTGACACTCTGAAAGTCTTGATTTAATATGCCAGAAATAGATAGTGACTGTCACTGATGGTCTTGCCTATTCTGAACTAAATTCATTCCTCAGGGTCATAGCATCACATCTCAGCAATGAGAATTCCACACGCATCCAGATCCAGGTCAATGAATAAGATCTCATGCACGCAGGACTTATATAGAAATAATAAATGAATCGGAGTTTTCTCCTCTGGCTATCAGGTTCTTTTTGACTCCCACTTCCCAATAGTTTAAGGACAAAAACAATTGCAGAGTCCTAGAAAGACTTGAGAAGGAATTATTTCTTAGTCAAAATCTAATTCTCCTTATAAGTCAGGCATAAATAAGCCTAGGGTGCAAAATGAAATGACAAGAGTAAAATCATGAGATATGGCATATGGTTTGGGCTATATTAACATAAACTGAAGAGCAAGTAGTCATTTAGAGCATTTCTACTCAAAATAAGGTGTACTTCATATGGAAGGCAAAACAATGGCCCCTAAAAGAGTCCGTGCCCTGATCCCCAGAACCTGTGAATATGATCCTGTATATATGGCAAAAGAGACTTTGCAGGTGTAATTAATTTAAGGACCTTAAAATGGGCAAATTATCATGGATTATCCGGGTAGGCCCAATGTAACCACAAAAAGTAGAAGAAGGATGCAGAAGAGGAGAATCAAGGAGAGGTGACTATGGAAGACCGGTCAGAGAGATGCAACGTCGTTAGCTTTGAAGACGGATCAAAGCACCATGATCCAAGGAATGCAGACAGCCTCTTAGTAGAAAGAGCAAAGGAAATGATTCTCACCTACAGCAGGAAGCAGCTTTGCTGACGTGTTGACTTTAGCCGGGTGAGACCAATGTTGGATGTCTGCCACATAGGACTGTAAAATAATAAATTTATATTGTCTTAAGCAACTAAATAAGTTTGTGGTAATTTGTTACAGTAGCAATAGAAACCTAATATACGTTACCTGAAGTAGAGTGTAATCTCTGTTAGGGCATGACCTTTGATTCATTTCCTGCTGTATTTCTGAAGCCTAGAATTGTGTTTGACCCAGAACGCACAGTATATAGACTTTGAATGAAATATTGATGGAACCTTTGATACTTTACCAAAACAGTCCCACTATAGTATTGACTTTCATTCTCACAACACTTTTGTTCCTGATATTAAGGCATCATCAGAATCACCTGAATTTTACAGATAGAGAAGTACTTAGTAACTTCTTCAAAGTTGTCTAGCTATTTAGAAAGTCAAGGCTTGAGACAAGGTCATTGGACTTTAGATCCAGTAAACTTTTCACTGCATGACTGCTCAATTGCAGTTTTTAAAAGAAAATAAATGGATTAACCAGAATACTCAACCTGCCCCCATAGAAAGGAATCTTCATTCAATCTGTTATAAGGAACACATATCTAAAACAGGATAACACTCTCTAATTCCATTTAACTTTGAAGATAATTCGAATTAGAAAGGAAATGACAACATCACACCTTAAAAGAAATTTCTTGCTATTCTACTTGGAAATCTCATCATTCAAAGGGAGAAGGTGCCCCCAGGTACTTTCTCCAGTTTTAAAGGGCACAAGCAGACACTACTGTGGGGTCTCCTGGAGCCAAGCAGTATAACAAAGGGCAAAGTAGACACAGCTCTGCTGAAGAACAACTGTAGAAGCCAGAAGTCCACACCAGAGGCAGACAGTCCTTAGCAAAACAACTTTTGGTGTCTGGTTCATAGTGATTGCTTAACGAAAATGGCTATTGATACTTTCACTGCTATATTTAATGAATTCCTACCATGGGCCAAGAATTTAATCTTTACAACAGTCCTCTTTCTTGAATAAAATGTGAGGCTACCAAAAGCTAAGCAACTTTCCCAAGATGCCATTACTGCCATTACCTTTAAGTTGAAGCAAGACATCACAGTCTGACCCTGGCATCTGTGCACTATCCACTCTATCATTCTATTTCCCAAATTCAATGCACGTTTCTCCAAATGTGTGTCTTCTCAGCAAGGTATTCGAGCATAACAAAGGCACGTATCCCTGCATTGACTAGCAAAACTGGAAGCTTGATCTCTGCAATGAGAGTGAATATAAAGTCTAGAATACAAACACACTCCACCTCAGCTTGCCTTCCAAGAGACCCACCCTGCCATAGCCTGGAGACACTGGCCATGGGTGCCAGGTAGGCTTTCCAGCCCTCCCATATTGAAGCCAAGGGGCATCATGGGCCCTTCCCAGTTTGGTTGGTATTAGAACTGCTTTAAAAAGTAATCCAAGTTCCCTCTAAACTTGTTATTCAAAGAAGCCACTCGTTATTCAAAGAACTACACTTGCCCCTGCCACAGGCTTTGTTTTGTCAGGACCTGTTCCCTGAAACCTTTTAAGTACAGCCTGCTGTGCTGCCAGCATCCTCCTGTGTGAGCTTAGCCATCAGTGGCTCCAGCCAGTGAATGATTTAAGTATTTAAGACATCGTAAGTTCCTGAGTATTCATTTTATTTTGTTTTGTTTCCTTGAATGCTTTGAACTTAGACCAAAATGCTAAGATGTAAAACTCTTCAAAAAGGTAGTCCATGATATGCCCTCAAATTTCTTATCACAGTGATGTCCTACAACTTCAGGCTACTCATCTGTTATTGGAGGTCAATTGATAGGCAAAGGTTACCTACCCGTCCTTCTCATCCAACTTTAAGTATGACTCCTCCCTTGAAGTCTTCTTCAGCAATTCCAAGCTCATCATGACTGCCTGTGAGCTAGTAGTGCTGTTCCACATTCATTCACATGGTTCCTTTTGATATTATTCATTCAATTGATAATTATTGAACACTTACTCTATGCCAGACACTATTCTAGATGTGGATATGCAACAATAGGTAAGACAAAATCCCCACTTCCCTGGAACTTACACTCTAATGGAAGAGGCAGCCAATAAATACATAGATATTTAATAGAGTGATCAAGAAAATCCTCTATAAAGAAATACTATTTGAGCCAAGACCTAAATAAAGTTAAGTTGTGTGAATGTATGAGTGAACAGTGCTCAAAGCAGAGAGAAGAGCCCTGAGATGTATACATGTCTAGTGTGTTTCAGAAACATCAAGGAAGACACTGTAGTTGAGGCCCAGTGAGGGCTGGGAAAACGGGTAGCGCATGAAGACACAAAAAGAAAAACAGAGAGAGCTAAGGGCAGGTTTTGACTTTTAAATTTTATTCTAGAACTGAAGGTAACCCATGAGATGGTTTAAAACTGGAAAGGATGACGATGTGGTATACATTCTTGAATCAACACTCTGCTGTTGTGTGAAGAAAAGATGGGAGTCAAGGCAACACAGGAAGCTAGAAGACAGGTTAGGAGGTTTTGCTCTGGTCTCGATAAGAAGATAGGGGTTTGGCCTAAGATTGTCTAATATTGTTCTTTGACTGCAGTGTTGCTTCTACTGGTTTGTGTGCCTTTGCTTTAGCTCCAAGTAAGAGTGTAAGTAATCACTAGCCAAGGTGAAAGAGGGGAGCAGTGAGGGAGATGGGGCTGGGTGTTGGGTGAGGCAGGGATTGGGGAAAAAGAGGAGGAACAGTTACCCCAGATAGTTCTTTTTTTTTTTTTTTTTTTTTGAGACAGAGTCTCACTCTGTTGCCCAGGCTAGAGTGAGTGCCGTGGCATCAGCCTAGCTCACAGCAACCTCAAACTCCCGGGCTCAAGCGATCCTCCTGCCTCTGCCTCCCAAGTAGCTGGGACTACAGGCATGCACCACCATGCCCGGGTAATTTTTTCTATATATATTTTTAGCTGTCCATATAATTTCTTTCTATTTTCAGTAGAGATGGAGTCTCGCTCTTGCTCAGGCTGGTCACGAACTCCTGAGCTCAAACGATCCGCCCACCTCGGCCTCCCAGAGTGCTAGGATTACAGGCGTGAGCCACCGCGCCTGGCCGCAGATATTTCTTAATAATCTCCAGAGCATTTGGAACAAAGCTGTGCGATGCACAAGACAGAACTCAATATACACTGGTTGAAAAAACAGGTGTACACATTTTTAACTAGCACATTGGAAGATGGGTTAACAAAACCTTGCTGCTGAAAGTAAAAATTTTAGTGTATGAAACACCCTTAGAAGGCATTATGGGATGCTGCCAAGGTTAGCATAAATGTACAATCCGTGGTGAGGCTGGACCTGCATGTGCTGAAGAATGCTAGTTCAGTGGAGTGGGGGCTCCAGAAAGTTCATCTAAGACTGACCAAGGGAAACGAATACTATCAGTAGTAGAGATTCTAAAACTATACTTCCTAATTGAAAAACAATTTTCTTTATTCCAATGTCTGCCAAGTTTTGTACATAGTCTCATATGGTATTAACAGATGCTGGGATGTTGGGTTTTTTTTTGTTTCCATTATGCTTTACCTCCATCCCTGCTCCTTCTCCTCTCTTCCTCCATCGATGTGAATCCCGCTGCTGCACGATAGTCCCTGCAGTCTTAGCCAGGCACCTGCATTAAACTCACTCTTTGTTTCTTTTTAGATTTTTCACCAAGCCCTTATGATCACTTATACAACTAAATACACTTATATTTATACATATGTATGTGTTTGTTGTGTATTTTTTGCCTATATGTCACCATATGAATGTACCATAATTTAGTTTCCTTTTACCTATTTAAAATTAATTCAGTCTTGGTTAGAAAGTTTTTCCCTTCCTCTAGACTGGACATGTAATCTTCTAGAATTTTCTTCCAAAATATTTATTATTTCAGTTTTTACACTATTTAAAGCTATTCATTCATATGAATGCAAATTTTGGATATCCAGATTGATAGCCATTTGTACCACCACCATTTATTAAGTAACCTCTTTTACTCTGAACTAATTACAGTTTTTTATAGATTAAGTGTGCTATAATAATGGCATTTTTCCTGCATTTTTGTCTTCTTTTCTGCTCACATATTTGTCTAGTATCATACTGTTACCATATTTGTCTGATTACTACGACTGTAGAGCACATTATGGTATTGGCTAAGGCAAGTCTACCCTCACTATTCTGCTTTTATGCTATACTATAGCATTATCATGCATTTATTCTTCCTTTAGACAATTTCATACAACTATTTCCCCAAGCTTGGATTCTAATTGCAATTACATTAAATACATATATGTTAGAACTTTTCTATGATACTACCTTCTCATTCAAAACTATGATATAATTTTCCATTTGTTCCGGTTGTGTCCTTTGATAGGATTTTGGACATTCAGTTGTATATTTAGGGGCTTTCCTTGTTTAGGTTACTCTTGTGTGTTTTATGATTTTACTTCTGACATCTTGTCTTAAAGCTGTTCTTGCATAAGAAGCAGGCCCTTTTTCTCCTGTATAGTTATTTAGGATGGCTTAGGGGAAGTGCTGATGGAGATCATACAGGTGGGGATAAATTTTTCCAAGATACCTCTTGATGCTTCACTTGCCTGAGTCTCTCCCAAGCTACTGAGTTTCTGAGCACAAAAGGGAAAATTGAGCAGTGTTCTCTGTGATTAGTATCTGCTCTGCTTTGCTCATGGTCGTTTTGACATTCTGATTATTGTCAGTTCAAGTGCATGTATCATGCATGTTTGGTCTTTCTGTTTTCACACAGGTGGTTCTCTGAACATTATGTCAAAGAGGCTTTTGGGGGCATTTTTCTTTAAAGAGCCATTGTGGCACAGAGTAGTGGTAGGAACACACATACCAATATCAATAATATTTCTATGTTAAGGACATTAAGATAGTTACCATAAGAATTTCCTACATATGTAGTTTAACTTTAATGGCAAAAATAAAAACTAAGTCATTAGCTATGACTCTAAATTCCTATGCATAAATATGTTTTGTTTTTTATTTGTTAGGCACCTGTGCTAATAAAATCTGTGGATTCTGAGTTTGATAGCAGTCTTAATAAAACTAAGATTATAGAAGCAGCAATAAAACCTATCATGCATGATTAAGTATGGAAGGACAAATTAATTTGGCACTGCTTTGACAGAAAATTTCCCTTTGTTGTGCTTATATGCCTGTATTTTGTACCAATAGCTTTTGTGATTCTCCAGTTTAATCATGCCTTTAAGCTGATGAGCTACATGCTGATGATAGAATATCAAACTCTAGATGTTTATTGAGGAAATGCATGGAGGTCATAGCAGGTACAAGATCATGTGCTGCCTATAGCATTTGCACAAAAAGAAATTCCTAATATCTTGCAAAACATTACATGACTCTATACTGGAGATATCTTTTAAGGAAAATTTCTCATTTTAGTACTTTAGTAGTGAAGATGGTATATTTCTAAATCTTAAAACTGAGATTGAGAAAGTAAGGTTTATTTAGGGTTAAGGGAAATCGATAGCAAATTATACATGATACAGTATCATCCAAATGTCCATATTCTATTCCATGAATAGATTTTGAGGTGCATGGAATGTTGGAGACAAAGAGATTGCAACCTTCTATGAAAAACTGTAGGAAGTTCAGAACAAGGGTAGATTTTAACAGCCCTCTTTTTGAAATAATTGAGTCTGTGCTCATTAGGCACATAAAAAGTGCTATTAAATAATTTTTGGAATATGATAATTTTCCAAGTTTATATATATCATGATATAATTATGATAAAATGTAATTAATAGGAGGACAGAAATATGTAATGTATAAATCAGTTCCCTAAAGATAAATATGTAATTAGTAGTTACCAGCTTCAATGCTTTGGAAGTTATGCTATATTATACTGTAAAATAAACAATGGCCATGTAGCCTTTTGTTTTATCCAAATATGTTTGTTGTAGTCACTTTTTTATATACACTGATCAAGGAATTTCAGTTCTCAGAAAATGTAAGATACTGTCTAATTTAATGTACGGACAGTTCCAGCTCAATTTATTTGTGGGAAGGTGACAAATCACTTGTTTGTGTTTATACTTGCAATAATACTGTAAATTCACTTTGATTTACTTTCATTTGAATTGCATCAGTGATACATGATTTTCCTAGATTTCATGAAAGACTTCACTCCCATTAATGGCCTGTACCTCATATAAATTGTTTCATAATTGAGAACAGATTATAAATATTGAAGAATAAAAAACGAGTTTTCATTTAATATATCTAACTCATTTGAAGCTCCTATCCAACCCAATATTAATTCTACTGAATTACTTCTTCTGAGGCAAGAGTATCTACATTTTAATTTGGGGAAAAATGTCAAAGAATGTATGTTTAAAGGTGGGATTGCAGTTATTCATGAAGATTACAGCAGGCAACAATAAAATTTTCTACATAGCTGTAATATTCCACCTAAAAAAAAAAAAAAAACCCACTAACTTCTATGTAGCAGTCTATAACTAACGTCTGGACTATGGAGCTGACATGCAAGCAGTTCAGACCTAAAACGTCTTTTTCAAAAGTAGTAGTCCTAGGAAATCTCCTGACTCAAACTTTATTAGGAACAATAGTTAGGATTATCATATAATTTATCAACCAAATCAGACACTTTTGAGAGTGTGAGAAGGAATATTTACAATTACACTGGAACATAAAGCAAAACCACTGTTTTTTGTGGCTGAGCAGAACTCCATGATATATACATACCACATTTTATTAATCCACTCATGCATTGATGGGCACTTGGGTTGTTCCCACATCTTTACAACTGTGAATTGTGCTGCTATAAACATTCAAGTGCAGATGTCTTTTTTTATAGAATGTCTTTTTTTCCTTTGGGTAGATGGCCAGTAATGGGATTGCTGGATCAAATGGTAGTTCTACTTGTAGCTCTTTGAGGTATCTCCATATTACTTTCCATAGAGGTTGTACTAGTTTGCAGTCCCACCAGTAGTGTATGAGTATTCCCATCTTTCTGCATCTGCGCCAACATTTGTTGCTTTGGGAGTTTTTGTTAAAAACCATTCTCACTGGAGTTAACTGATATCTCATTGTGGTTTTGATTTGCATTTCTCTGATGATCACAGATGTTGAACATTTTTCATATATCTGTTGGCCATTAGTCTGTTTTCTTCTGAAAAGTTTCTGTTCATGTCCTTTGCCCACTTTTTAATGAAGTTATTTGATTTTTTTCTTGCTGATTTTCCTGAGTTCTATGAAGATTCTAGTTATCAGCCCTTTATCGGATGTGTAGCATGTGAATATTTTCTCCCATTCTGTAAGTTGTCTGTTTGCTCTAGTGATAGTTTCCTTGGTTGTGTAGAAGCTTTTTAATTTGATCAGGTCCCATTTATTTATTTATTTATTTTGTTGCTGGAAGTCCTACCTGGAGCAATCAGACAAAAGAAGGAAATCAAAGGCATCCAAATGGGGGCAGAAGAGGTCAAATTATAACTCTTTGCTGACGATATGATCTTATATCTAGAACACCCCAAAGATTCTGCCATGAGACTACTGGAATTGATAAACAAATTCAGTAAAGTCTCAGGTTACAAAATGAGTGTACACAAATCAGTAGCATTCCTCTATGCCAGCAACAGTCAAACTGAGAACCAAATTAAAGACTTAATACTCTTCACAATAGCAAGAAAGAAAATAAAATACCTAGGAATATATTTAACTAAGGAGGTGAAAGATCTCTACAGGGAAATCTACGAAACACTGACAAAGGACATAAATAGGTGGAAAACTATACCATGCTCATGGGTCAGCAGAAACAACATTGTTAAAATGTCTATACTACCCAAAGTGATCTACAGATTCAATGCAATCTCTATTAAAATACCAACATCATTTTTCACAGATCTAGAGAAAATAATTCTATGCTTCATATGGAACCAGAGAAGACTCCATATAGCAAAAGCAATCCTAAGCAAAAAAAAAAAAAAAAAAAAATTGGGAGGCATCAATTTACCAGACTTCAAGCTATGCTACCCAAGGCTATAGTAACTAAAGCAGCATGGTAGTGGCACAAGAACAGAGACATAGACCAATGAAACAGAGCTGAGAACCCAGATATAAAACCATCGTCATATAGCCATCTAATCTTTGACAAAGCAGACAAAAACATACACTGAGGAAAAGAATCCTTATTCAATAAATGGTACTGGGAAAATTGGATAGCCACATGTAGAAGACTGAAACAGGATCCACACCTCTCACCTCTCACCTCTCACGAAAATCAACTCACGGTGGATAACAGACTTAAACCTAAGTCATGAAACAACAAGAATTCTAGAAGAAAATGTGGGAAAAATTCTTATAGACATTGGCCTAGGGAAAGAATTTATGAAGAAGGCCATTGGACTTTTTAATAGGGATTGCACGGAATCTGTAGATTGCTTTGTGTAATATGGGCATTTTAGCAATATTAATTTTTCCAATCAATAAGCATGGGATATATTTCCATTTTTTAATTTCTTATTCAAACTCTTTTGTCAGTGAATTGTCTGGGTCCACTGGAACAGGTCTGGATCTTGGGTCTGCATGGGCAGGCTGGTGCCTTAGTCTGTGATGGTGGGCCTGAAGCCTGGGTCCCTGGAGGGAAAGGATACTGGAGACTGTATCTGTGAGGGCTGGTCTAAAGCCTGGGTTCACAGGGGCCTACCTGGCACTGGGGTAGGGCTTGATCCTAAGTCCAAGACTGTAGGCCTTGGTGCCTGAGACCATGGGGACTGGTTTGAGTCCTGGATCCCAAGGGACCAGCCTGGAGCGTGGGTCTGCAGGGGTGTCCTTAAGCCTGACTCCATGAAGGCTATACTGGCACTGTGGTCTACTGGAACAAGCCTGGATCCTGGATCTGTTGGAGCCTAGGGCCACGGGGGCCAGCTGGGTGTCAGAGTTTAATGGGTCGGGCCTGGTGCTGGTGTCCATGGCAAAGTCAGGTGCTTACTTCACTCTCCTTTCTTTACACTGCACTGCATGGGCTTGGAGGAGGGGTTATGTGGGTAATGTGAACATTGTCTTTCCTACCCTCTCCAATGCAACTTTTTAATTCCTTTGCTTCACCCAGGTGCTGTAATCTCTCACCTGGATTCCTTAGTATTTGTGAAAGTATTTTCATGCATGCATAGTTGTTGAAATTTACAGTTCTGTCAGGGTATGAGCATTGGGAAGTCCTATTCTGCCATCTTGCTGATGTAACGCTCCTCTTTTTAAGAAATCTTTCTTTAAATCACCAACATAGTGGTCATGGTGTCTCTAAATAATAATAGATAACATGTATTAAGTGTTTACTCTGTGCTCTTAACACACATACATTTTAACAGTGGGCCACAGATTTTTACATGCACTGTCTTATTTAATTTTCATTTGCTATTTTATCCTCATTTTACAGTTGAGAAAACTGAAGCACAGAGAAATTAAATAAAATGCCAGTAAGTGCACCTTTATTGAGTGGTAGAGCTCAGATTTGAATACAGTATGGCTCTGTAACCTACACTTTTAAATAATAAATTTTATTCTCTTATCATAGTCTTTACACACTAGAATCATAATTTTGCATAATTTCTCTTTCCTGTGCCCACAACAGACACTGCTCCTTTATCCTTATAGTCCTTCCTGCTAAGCCTAAAGATGGCCACAGAATCCTTCTCAACACGATGCTCTAGGAAGCAACTATCAATGTTCAGATCTTTCTACACACCTTGAACTAGTCCAGATCCTTACTTTTACAAATGGGAAAACTAGAATCACACTGTTCTTGCTTCCGTAGGCATTGCAATTGCCCACCCAATATCATTACCTACTCCTTTTTTCTTTCCAACCAAACACCAGTTATGTTCAACTCACAGGTGGTCACATGTAACAGAAGAGACTGGACACTCTCCCGGCCCAGTGAATTAGTCCAAGGTGATCATGATATTGACATTCCCATTAGCAATGGACAATTTAAGAATTAGTATGAGATACAATTCTGGACAATGAGATGGGAAGTCAAATCTACTAGCCAGGGAGAGGGAGTTCTGGAAAATGTTTTCTTTATTCGTGAAAAAGAGACATATGAGAGAACACAGTCCCTGTTCTTCTTCCTGCTTGGGGACACTGTAATCCTTGGGTAAGGGTAGCCTTTAGGATGTTGTCAGCTATAAAATACAAGTATGAAGATACCATTCCTATATCATGTGCATATACAAAAGTGCTATATTAGTTTTCTATCATTGTATAACAATTTCCCCAAACTTATCAGCTTAAAACAATTAAAATTTATTATCTATATCCATGGTGAAGATTCCAGATACAGCTTAACTGGAGCTTTTGCTCAAGGTCTCATAACTTTGTAATCGAAGTGTTGGTCATAGTGCATTTTCATTTGGAGGCTCAACTGGGGAAGAATCCACTTCCAATCTCCTTAAGGATGTTGACAGAATTTATTTTTTTGCAGTTGTGTGACTGAGAGTCTTGAATTTTTTTTGCTGTTTGTTGGCCAGAGATCACTCTCAGGTTTTATAGATTGCCCACAGTTCCTAGAGCTCATCTATAGTTCCTTGCCATACAGGCTTGTCCAGCATGGCCACTTGTTTCATTAAAGGAGAGTCTCTCTCCTGGAACTAGTCTATCTCCTGGAACTATCTGTAGGAAAGGCAATAAGCATCATCACTTTCTACAAGTAAAAACCAACTCACGAGCCTGATTTCAAAAGTGGCTGGATGGTTTTTCGGTGATGTACAAGCTCCCTTGGACACACTGGTTAAAGGTGTTAGTAGACATTCTCTCTCTCTTGTGCTCAACTGTAAAGAGTAGAAATGGAGAGTTGACTCCAGAGAAGGCACAGCACAAACATTCATGTACTTGTTTGTTTGCTCATCCATTCATTTATACATTCATCCAACAGACATTAAGTGAGCATGGAATTTAGGTTAGAAAGCTCTGGCAGATGCAAAGATGAATAATACACATACATATAATCTAATGGGAGCAGAAAGAAGCAAAAAGATAATTAAGTATATAATAACACAGAAACTATTAAGAACCTTAAAAGATGAACAAGTCTTGGCAAGGACCAATGCCTGCTTTTACTACCACTAAGCTTGCCTAGAGGAGAAAGAGAGTGTGCCCAGCAAGAGCCCAAAGGTAGATCAGAACATTCAAAAATTAGAGAGGGAGAGCATTCTAGGTAAAGGAACAGGTAAACAAAAGAAAGAGGGAGAAAAGTGTGAAGTATATGAGGATATGAGCAGGGGAGAACTGATACTACAAAAGAGAATAATACAAAAAGCTCCCAGGATCAAAAGGAGGAAGACTTCAAATTTAGGTGACTAGAAAAAGAATGTACCAAAACCCATAACATTCACATTAGATATTTTTCATGAGCCCTCAACTCACTTATGGCTGAAGATGATTTATAGGGTTAGGGCAACTAGGAGATGGAGAGGTTTCTGGATTCAGTATGAGTTTAGATAAAAACAATAAATTATTGGAGTTTACATTATCATAATGACCAAAGAGTAAAAGAAATACTAAAGTTATTCACAAGAAACTATCTTAAATGTAGTGATGTGATATATATTAGTATATATATATAAAATATCTGCTCATGGTGGGGCAAACCTGCCCCTAGAAATTGAATCCTTTTCCTCTTCCTGCCACCTTCTCTCTTACCTATACCTCTCTCCTAAACTTTAGTCATTTGATGGCCTCATAAAAAATGTTTCATGGTAATTTTTCTTTTAAAGGGATTAAAATCTTAAGACAGAAGCAAAACTGTAACTGAGATAATTTTGGACACAAACCAGGACCCAAAGCTTTGCTCCATTAGGGCACTAAGCTTGGCTCACAATGTGTCCTCTAAGATCGTGATGCTGAAACCCCTTGGAAGGTGTCCAGCAGAGTTTCAGGGCCTCATATGTGTAGCTTGCTTAACAGGGAAAATGCTTCACATGCTCTCTACATCTCCTTTCCCCCAAGTTTGTTGAATATCCACTAGCTCAGATCCACTGGCCTTTTTGGGAATTTAAAATATTAATAGAAGAGCTCTGAGGGCGTGCATGTGTGTGTGTGTGTGTGTGTGTGTGCGCGTGTGCGTGCATGCATCATCCTGTGCAATATTATAGTCAAACAAATGAAGAAATGAAGTGAGAGGCATTTGAGTCAATAGACTTTCAGCAAAGCACATCACCCCATTTGTGAGTGTGTAGAAGGATGCCGGGTACAGTGTCTTAGTTGTGTGCTTTTTGGATTTATTTTTTTTCCTAGCTTTTTGTTTCTTCCTGAAAACTCACTCTCAAGATCTTATGGACTTATATTCTAAAAAAAAAAATAAAATCCTCAAAAAGGGTATGCAGTGATGTTTCAGACAGCTATAAACAGTATTCCACTGCCAGCAAATGTGAATGAAGTCTGTTAATGAAGAAAGAAATGTATTTTCTTCTCATTTTATTTTTCAAGATGCAAATAGTCTCATGGTCGTTGAAATAAACAAGCAAATGTTTTGCAGCTCTCAATCCCTAGAATAAGATGGATGGGGGGAAGCATTGAGTTTACAGTGTCCAGAAAACACTAGAGAATAAATAAATGCATGGGATTCATATTTATTTTTTGGCTTTCCATAGTTGATATCAGCAAGCATATCACCATGCTACTATTCTAGCAATGCTGTAATTAGGTCTTGGATGGGCAAAATATGTCACAAGTTCCTTTCTGAAGATCGTAACCACCAATCCTAGTCCTCGATCTCAAGACAGTCATTCAGTCGGCTGACACATTTAATGAATGCCTGCTCTGTGCCAGGTAGTCTAGGAACTGGGAATACAGAGCTAAGGAAGTTATACCAAGTCCCTGCTTTTGAAGACAGTTTGTCAAACATTCAAAGACAAACCAATGCTCATCATTTGTCATTAGGGAAAGGCAAATTAAAACAAGAGATATTACTGAACATATATTAGAATGGCTGAAACCCAGGAAAAATGGCAATATCAATTGTTGGTGAGGATTCAGGGCAACAGAAACTCTCATTCATTGCTGGTGGGAATGTAAAATGGATGATAGTTTGATAGTTTCTTAAGGAACTAAGCAATCTTATCTAGCAATTTTATCCTAGGCATTTATTCTAACTGATCTGAAAACTTAGGTCCACACAAAACTTACACATGAATGTTTATAGCCGTTTGATTCATAACTGCCAACATCTAGAAGCAACCAAGATGTCCTCAAACGATGAATGGTAAACACACTTTGTGACACATCTACTCAACACAATATTCAGCAATAAAAAGGAATGAGCTAACAAGTCACACAAAAACCTGGATGAATTTTAAATGCATATTGCTAAGTGAAAGAGTCAGTCTGAAAAACTACATACTGTACAATTCCACTTATATGAGATTCTGGAAGAGGCAAAAACAAGGGGAAGGTAAACAGATAAATGACTCCATAAATCTAAAACTATTTTTAAATAACAAGTTTATGAAAAAAGAAACAACCCATAAAAAAGGAGATGATAAGTTTGGGGAAAAGATAATTGTTTATTTTTAAGTGTGTTATATTTGAGGGATCTATGAAATAGCTAGGTAGAGACTCACTTACTTATTCCACATATATTTGCTGAATGTCTACTATGTGCCTGACACTGTTCTATGCATTCTACAAAATGCAGCATGTGTTTCCCTGAAACCTCTAGTGGAAAAGACAAATGTATCATAAGTAATTATATAAATAAGTATAATATAATGTGTCAGTAAGTGTTAAGAAGGATGGCGATATGAAAGGGTATTAGAGGAGACCTGATACATAGGAAACAATTGGGTTTGTGGGTCTAAAACTAAGAAGACAGAGTGATTCCTCAGCTATAGAAAAGCCCACACAACTCTGGCTGCTCTATGCAGTCCCATTCTGTGGGGATCTAAACTAGTCCATGGTGTCATAAAATAGATAAGAATTCATTTCTCCTTTGAAGGGAATGAAAGTCCAAATCCCTTGGCTCTGGAGTGACCCTGGATGTTGGCAGTCAAAGCTGAGTATTCAGAACTCTAGATGAAGCGATATGAGAGACTATTTGAGAAAAAAAAAAAAGCTATGATCTGAGGTGGTATAGTCTAAATGGCTATAAATAAAATTATTTGGGGAATTTACAAAAATATAGTCCTTCCACTGGGCCCCACTGCCAAAGATTCAGATTCCATAGATGGAGTTGGGATTTCTCCCAGCTGATTCCAAGGTTTAGTTTTGCGTTAAGGTTGAGAGGATGAGAATATCAGGCAAGGGCAATGAAAGTAGCACATGCAATCTGGAAGCACAGCCGAGGTCATGAGAGAGAAGAGGAAAGATGAAAGGTAACACTGATAGACACAAAATAATTGATGTCATAAAAATAGGAAGAAAGGGAGATGCTGGCCTAGCTGACAGAATTGGAAGGGGATGCACCTAGAAACAAAGGCCCTGATATTAAGGGTACTCTAAACATATCTTATCATAGAGGGTGAATGGTAGACAAGGATGGGAATACAGAGTGTCAGAATTCTGGCGGGCATCAATTGGAAAGAGACAGCAGTTTTCAGGGCACTGGATAATTATTTAGGTAGTCCTTTTGGAGATGTGCAGAAGGTAATAAATCAGATCTTGTTATCCCTTTAGGAATTGTGAAGGGCTTGAAACTTGCTCAAGCCTGAGTTTCAAAGTGGGGGGGGGGAGTGTATTAATCAGAGTTCTTTTAGAAGTAACAGAAACTAACTCATAATTTAAGTGAAAAATCGATGCACTAAAAGGATGGTAGGTAGGTAGCTTATGTTATACAATTGTCATGAAGTATGGAGAAAGAAGTGAGTGAAACAGCAGATATTCCCATATGCCTACAGACCACTGGGCCCCCAGGAATTACATGGAGGAGGCTGATCCTATAGTTTCTAGATTGTCTCTACTGACTGAAAGAGCTATTGTAAGAAGGAAGGAATAGGCCAGTGATGAAAATGTAATGGGTGGTCAGAGCCAGTCTAGAGCTTAAGTGGCTTGATGCTGTTTATATGGAAATTGGCCCCAGAACTTATTTATGCTGGGCTGAGCCTACAGATGACAGTGTGATTGCCCCGCTTCCACCCCCAATGGGAGAGAGGAACAAGGTGGAAATTGAGACTATCATAGAACTTGTCAAGCTAGAGCATGGGCTTCAAAGATGGGGTGTCAATGTGGAAAGAAGATTGTTATAAGCAAAATACATAAGATTAGGGATGGGGGGCATTGGAAATATATAGAACCTGAACTTTTGTACCCCCATAATAAGCTGAAATAAAAAAATAAAATAAAATAAAATAAAATGCTAATCATGTCCCCCCCAAAAAGCTGATATTGAGCCAACGTAGGTTACATCTTTGTCAAGAATTTTTCTTCCACCTTGGTTCAGTAATATTCTCACTCTCAGAATACATGACTATTAATGACTTTAATTACAAAATGACATATGTCTTAAACTATTACTTCAGTTTTCACATTATGCCTTGTTTTATCATCTACATTATAATTCCCTGAAAGCAAAGACTACTGCATCTTGCTAGTGTCTGCCTCTACCCACCTGCCACTGCCTTGCGCAATACTAAATCTATAGTAGGTGCCCACTACATTTTTTTTTTTATTTCATCTTGTTATGGGGGATACAGAATTGCAGGTTACATACGTTGCTCCTGTACCGCCTTTCCCCCCAAGTCAGAGCTCCAGGCGTGTCTGTTCCCCAGGTCATGCGCATTGCACCCATCATGTAGGTATCTATCCCTCCCTTCCCCACTCCCCCCTTCCCGAGTCAGCACCTTCAAGTGTTACCACTCCCCAAACGGTGCGCAATGCACTCATTGTGTAGGCATACACCCATCCCCTCCCTCACCCCCCACCTCAGTCTGATGTCCAATTGGTGTCGTTCCCAGATTTGTATTTAGGTGATGATCAGGGAAACCAATTTTCTGGTGAGTACATGTGATGCTTGTTTTTCCATTCTTGGGATACTTCACTTAATATAATGGGTTCCAATTCTCTCCAGGAGAACCATAGAGATGTCGTATCTTCATCATTCCTTATAGCTGAGTAATATTCCATGGTATACATATTCCACAGCTTACTAATCCAATCATGTATTGATGGGCATTTGGGTTGTTTCCACATCTTTGCTATTGTGAATTGTGCTGCTATAAACATTCAGGTACATGTGTCTTTGTTAAAGAATGACCTTTTTTCCTTTGGGTATATGCCCAGTAATGGGATTGCTGGGTCAAATGGCAGGTCTACTTGAATCTGTTTAAGATACCTCCATAATGCTTTCCACAGGGGTTGCACTAGTTTGCAGTCCCACCAGCAGTGTATGAGTGTTCCTGTCTCTCCACACCCACGCCAACATATAAATCTATAAATGTAATTCACCACATAAATAGAAGCAAAACTAAAAACCATATGATACTCTCATTAGATGCAGAAAAAGCATTTGACAAAATTCAACACTCTTTTATGATAAAAACGCTTAACAAAATAGGCGTAGATGGAACCTACCTAAAAATGATACGAGCCATATATGACAGACCCACAGCCAACATCATTCTGAATGGGGAAAAATTGAAAGCACTCCCACTTAGAACTGGAACCAGACAGGGCTGCCCACTGTCCCCATTACTTTCCACTACATTTTTACGAAATTAACGGAGGGATGTTTGGATAGAGGGGTAAATAAATAGAGATGGATAGAAAAATTAATTCCATAGAATTTCTTCATTTCTGTACAAGAAACAGTAGGGTCGATTAGAAAGACAAGTTTGAAAAATGACTTTATCTAGTTAGGGTCCTCATGAATTTGCAGGTTCTGTTATGAAGAACAGACCAAACTTCTCTAACACATTTGAGATCTGTATCCCTAGAGGTGTGTGGAAGGAAAACCAGATTTTGGATTGTGGTGGGCATGAATTTGAATTGTGCCCCCCCCCAAAAAAAAGATATATTGAAGTCCTAACCCTTAGTAACTTAAAAATGTGAACTTATTTGGAAATAGGGTCTTTAGAGAGGTAATTAATTTAAAATGAGGCCATCATAGTGGGCTTTAATTCAATATGATGGGTGTCCTTATAAAAACCGCAAATTTGGATACAATCATGCAAAGAGACACATAGAAAAGACAGCCATCTACAAGCCAAGAAATGTCTGAGATTACTAGAAAGTAAGAGAGAGGCATGGAATTGATCCTTCCCTTACACCTTTAGAGACAACATGGACCTGCTAACAACTGGACTTTGGAATTCCAGCAGCTAAAATGTGAGACACAAATTTTTATTATTCTAAAAAGCCACTCAGTTAGTGGCACTTTGTTATAGTAGCTGTAGCAAACTAATACAGTGGTGAACAAGATATTTTTGAAGAAGAATATCTAAACGCACATGTCTGCCTATTTTTCTTACTATGAGAAAGACTTTTAATCATTCAGTTCCTATTCTTTTCATAGAAAACTAATAGCAATGATCTTAGAAGTTTTTGACAAAGGCGCAAAGCAGAGAACTCACCAGTTCTAAGAGAAGACTTTGAGACACCAAATACAGTACACCAAGTACAGTGCTCTTTCAAGGTATTTTGTTGTCAAGAGGAGAAATAGAGTGGTAAATGGAAGTCAAATGGGATTATTACAGGGCATTCTTGTTGTTAACATGGGAGAAATAACAGTCCGTTTATATGCCGATAAGGATATCCAGTAGCGGAAAAAAGAAAAATTACGTAAATGATCTTCCTGTGTGGGTGACAGGGAATAGTATCTTGTGCAGGAGTGGCAGCCTGAATCACGTACATGTATAAATGGTTTTCTCTCTTTTCCCTAATTTCTGCAACTTTTTTGTTTTTTTGAGACAGGGTCTTGCTTTGATGCCCAGGCTAGCATGCAGTGGCATCATCATAGCTCACAGCAACCTCAAACTCCTAGGTTTAAGCAATCCTCCTGTCTCAGCCTCCCGAGAAGCTGGGAGTACACCTGGCTAATTTTTCCATTTCTTGTAGAGACAAGGTCTTGCTCTGTTGCTCAGGCTGGTCTCAAACTCCTGGCCTCAAGTGATCCTCCCCATTCAGCCTCCCAAAGTGCCAGGATTACAGGCATGAGCCACCATACCCAGCCTGAAAGATTATTTTTAAAAACTATTAAAACTTTACCTTGCCAAAGAGGACAATTAGGGGATAATTAATCGCATTATTAAAAACCTTTTAAATAGCAAGCTTCCCCATAGCATTTAAAGGACTTTTAATATAGAATTTGCACTCTATTTTTAATGAGCAAGTCTATTGCATAACATTGGGTACATCTGTGTACAATTATACAGTACAGAGGTAAAGAAACATGTGGCTACACAGTTATGTCTATAGTTTAGTAATTTAAGGTATAATAGAGGGCATTCCCCTAAAGACTTAGACTTTAATAATTTGGGGAGATTGTTTTGTTTAATTTTGTCCTGGCAAAATTATGGGGTTAACGTTGCTGACATGTTCGCATATTTTTCACTGGAGTTGATGTTGCAGCTGTCTGCAACAATATTTTGTTTTCTTCATAAATTAATAAACTTAAATGTAATTTTTGGTCTCTTTCACTGCCTCTGTGCTTTTTTTATATTCTACACAAGTGCCTCAATGTTCCATTCTATTTTAACTATAAAATATAATAATGCATTAAAGGGAGGTGGTAACGTTTATCATAAAGTTATAGTTTTTCCACTTTGCTTTCCAAATCCATTTAAGTTAGCAGCACAAAGCATAGTTCCTTTATAATGCTTATGTTCACAGCAAAAGCATATAAATATTACATTCACAAAACTGGTTCATAAAGAGAATGTTATAGGAAGGGATATTTTAGGTAACATCAGTGCATATGTGTAAACCCTATATAACTTTGGCCATAAATCCACAGGATCTCATACTCTTTGCACTGGGAGTTCATACAAACTTCTTAATGAGATCAGAAGAGAGGCACCTGCTGGCAACTCCTACCCTGTAATTATTATATTGGGCTAGTTCCTGCTTTACATATAAGAAAATGGAGTTTCATTAAATTATAACTCTATATGATACACAAGAAAAATTAAATATTAAAAGTTTAGCCAATCACCTGCAGCTTTACTATCCAATATGGTAGCCATGATTCACAAATGGCTACTGAGCATGTCAGATGTAGATACTCTTAAGATGTGATTTAAGTATAAAATAAACACCAGACTCCCAAAACTTAATGTAAAACAATGCAAAATATCTCATTAATAATTTTTACATTGATTACAGGTTGCAATGATATTTTCATATGCTGGATTAAATTATAGATATTATGGAAGTTAATTTTATCTATTTCTTTTTAAAATTTAAAATTATAGATACCTAATGGCTTACATTACATATCTACAGGATAATGCTGCTCTCAAAGTTTTTAAATGTTACATGATTTCTGATCTATAGGGGAAAAATAGTTGATTGCTAATTTGACATATACAATTTGCATGTTATTATGATTAAGATCACAGATTATGAAACCAGAGTACCTGTCTCCACATTGTGACTCTACTTTTTAATAGTAACTAACTTAACTTCTCTGAATCTCAGTTTTCTCGGGGGGAAAGTAGATATGATAGAAGAATCTACTTCATGCAATTTAATTTAAAGAATTAATGAGATAATTCACATACTGATCTTAGCAGAATGCCAGGATGGTGTGGCATTCAAGAGCTGAAAGAAACTTTCGTTTGGTTAGTAAAATATTTTTCAAAAATTTGAATTTGATATTCTCCATTTTAACCACAGGCCCTGCTATTCTCTATATGCATAGTCTGAATTGTCCTTGTTCTGAGGACATTTGAATTTGTGACAGTGTCATAGAATTGTTGTCAGAATCCCAGTTCTTCTATGTAGAAATTTATTAACTGATTCTAAAATTAATCTGGAATTTCAAGGGACCCAGAATAGCCAAAACAATCTTGAGAAAGAAGAACAAAGGAGGAGGACTCACACTTCCTCATTTTAAAACTTACTACAGAGCAGCAGTAATTCATACTGTGCTGCTGGCATGAGGAGAGACATATGGATCATAGAATTGAGAGTATAGAAATAAACTCTCAGATATATGGCCAGCTGATTTCCAGCAAGGGTGCCAAGATCATCCAATGAAGAAACAATAGCCTTTTCAACAGATGGTGATAGAACAATTGAATAACCACATGCCAAATAATGAAGTTGGACCCTTACCTCACACCATATGCAAAATTGGTTCAAATTAATAAAAGTTCTAAATATAAGAGTTAAATCTATAAAATCTTAGATGAAACATAATAGTAAATCTTCATGACCTTAGATTCGGTAAAGTATTTTTAGATATGACATCTAAAGCATAAGCAGCAAAAGAAAGAAATATTTTTCAGACTCATCAAAATTAATAACTTTTATGCTTCACAAGACACTATAAAGAAAGTGAAATGACAATCCATGGAATGAGAGAGAATATTTTCAAGTTATATATCTGAAAAGGTACTTATATCCAAAATACATAAAGAACTCTCACAACTTAATAATAAAAAGAAAAATATAACCCAGTTACAAAATAGGCAAAGGAGATGAAAAATATTTTTTCTCCAAGAAAGATACCCAGATGGCCATGAGCACCAGAAATGATGCAGGACATTATTAGCCATCAGGGAAAAGCAAATAAAAGCTACAATGACATACTACCTCATACCCACTAGGTTGGCTAGAATAAAAACATCAGATAACTGTTGATGGGAGTGTGGAGAAGTTGGAACCCTCATACACTGCTGGTGGGAATGTAAAATAGTGAAGACACTTTAAAAAACAGTCTGAAAGTTTCTTAAAATATTAAATATAAAGTTACCATATGACCCAGGAATTCCACTCCTAGATCTATATCCAAAAGAAATTAAAATATATGCCCACACAGAAACTTACACATGATTATAGCAGCATTATTCCTAATAGCCAAAAGGTGGAAACATCTCAAATGTCTATCAACTGATGAAAGGATAAACAAAATATGGTATACACATACAATAGAATATTATGTGGCCATGAAAATGAATGGAGTATAGATATAAGCTACAATATAGATGAACTTTGAAAATGTTATGCTAGGTGAAAGAAGCTAGTCACAAAAGATAACATAATATATGATTCCATTCATATGAAATGTCCAGGATAGGGAAATCTATACAGACAGAAAGTAGGTTAATGGTTGCCTAGGGCTGGGACATGGGGTTTGGGAGTGCAGGGGTTGATAGCTAAAGTGTAAGGGTTTTCTTCTGAGGGTGATGAAAGTGTTCTAAAATTGACTGTAATAATGGATTCACACATCTGTGAATATACTAAAAACCACTGAATTGTATGTATGTGAGCTTTATGTCAATAAAGCTGTTTTTAGAAAGCACATCACAAATTGGCTCATCAAAACATTTGAAATAATAAAGTATTTCTATGTGAAAGAGCAATATTCAATCTAACTTCATATGTTAAGTCTGTAGCATGATTATATAAAACATAATTTCAATTTCTACTTTGTACTCTTTGGTCCCTCTTCTAACTCTTCTTAACATCTCAGGATGATAAGTGATGAAGGCTCTGCATGATGCCCTGCCAAAGCTCTCTGAGTGCTAGAATACAGGGGTTTAGATTTCTTGGCAAGGAGAAGGTTTATTATGTTTAATAAATCTGTGTTAATTTCACAGATTAATATTTTTATCAGTGATGCTGTGCATAGAAGAGTGAATGCTTATACCCAGAAAAATTAAGTCTAGAGTAAAAAAACTAAAAGGCAGAATGATTTTATTTTAAAGCTTAGTGTTAAAATTACTCACTTAAAATAAGGAAAAAATGTGTCTAGGGTAAAAAAAAATGATAAATATAGCCAACATTGACTGAAATGATTAATGATCCTCCTTGGAATGGGAACATAGAGGTTTCCACAAAGATAAACTTCCAAGGTGCATTTGTTGTGTGAAATGTGTGAAGGCAGTTTTGTTTAGTGTAACTATTCAGTTAGAATGAAATAGCCCAATTGATCAATTTGTTAACTAGAAACCTAGTTTAAAAGGCAGTGCTAACATATTCCTACTTTGAGGACCTCTTTTGGTTTCTCTGTTTGTGCAGATATCATTGCCAATCAAATGTATTTAATAGTACCCCGATTTTCTTCTGCAATTCCTAAATGGGGTGGCACATTAGACCTTAAAGACTGATGTCTCATACTTTTTGGTGTTGCCTATGCCTGAGCTCACTGCTGACCAGTTCTCGGTCATCACTAGGTTTCTGCTTGACTGAGGGTGTAAGCTCAGTTCCAAAGATAAGTCTAGAAGGATTGGCATGCAAACTTATCTTGGTATAGGGAGAGAAAGGGAAGACATTTCCATTGTATTCATGTCCCTATATAAGAACAAGAAACACTGTTCAACAAGCTTAGCTGTAGAGGTCTGTACATATGATTTTGAAAAAATACATATTTTTGCAAAGGCTCTCCCAGGATGGTTTATCTATGTTGAATTAGATTTGGGGTTTGGGAGAAGGTGAGACTTGGTTGCCCTTGGTCACAGAGTGAAACAGTTGAATCATTTCTATAGAAAAATATAGTATCTTTCATTGATTCTGCCTCTCTTGCAGCCTAGCAGATGGGCTGGAATCCTGGAACTTTAACTTAGTAGCTGTTTGATATCAAGTAAGTGACTCAACCTCTCTGAGTCCCAGGTTACTCCTCTGTAAAATGGCAATGATCGTTGTACCAACTTCTTTGTGATGTCACAGGGATTAAATACATGAATTCATGTAAAGCAACTTACAAGTTAATTCATACAAATCCTGCCCTCAAACAGTTTAAATTCAAATAGGAAAGAGAGAAAGCCAGACATAACTATAAACTCAAATCCAAATCTGATGAATCTATTGACTTTAACTATAACTCATTTAAACTTTTCCCTAGAAGATAAATCACCAAACTCATAAAAGAAAAGATAAAATAATTCAATTATATAAAAAATAAAAATGTTTGTCCATGGCAAAAGCTTTCACAAGTAAATCCAAAAGGAAAAAAAATTACTAACAAATAAAAATATTTGTAACACATACTTCTCTACAACACAAGGAGCTTATAGAAATGAATAAGAAATATACCAACAACTTAATAGAAAAAAATGAGCAAAATGCATTCACAGAGTTCACTAAAAAAGAAATACAAATGTTTCTTAAGCATATGAAAATATGTTCAAACTCATTCCTAATCAGGGAAATGCAAATGTAAACTACACAGATACTATTTTTCATTTATCAAGGAGGTGATGAGTTTGTGGGAAACAACACTTTCATACACTGCTGGTGAGAACGTAACTTGGTACAACTTCTACGGAGGGAACTTTGGCAATACCAAAAAAAAAAAAAAAAAAGGTTATAAAGTCACATGTCATGTGATGAAGCGTTTCCATTTTGAGGAATTTATGCTGCAGATGCAGTTGGTATGTCTGGAATGATTGACATGAAAAGTTACTATGTAATGAATAACTTTATTATTGTCCTTGCAATGATAAAATATTGGAGAAAAATTCTAAACATGGTATGATTAAATGCATTTTTTAAAAAAACATACACTGGAATATCATGCAGGTATAAAAAAATGAAGGGCCTCTTTACATACTACCATGGGAATGATCTACAATATCAAAAAATAATAAGAGCAATAACAATAGTAACAACAGTTAGTCACATTGAGGCTTTGGATGTGACAGAAACAGTACCAAGTACTTTACATTCATATTGATGTAACTTGTCCAAAACTACCTGATAAAATACATACTATTACCATACTATTACATTTCCCATTTCATAAATTAAGAAACTGAGGTGTAGAGAGGCTTACTAATTTGTCTGAGCTGACTTAACTAATATTTGGTTTAGACAAAATTGGAACTCAGGCAGTCCAGCTGCAGTTCTACTTAAAAAAAAAAAAAAGTATACTATTTGGCCTTTCCAACTGAAAAAGCAAAGTGCGGAAGAATATAATTTTCTGCTGTTTGCATATTTTTAAATAAGTAGAAGTGATAACATACACACACATACTTACATACATATCATATACATAGTATCTACATATTTTCTTATATATGTATAAACTATTTCTAGAAGGATATATGAAAAACTAATATCATTGATTGCCCAGGGAGGGAAATCAGGTATCTAGAGAAGAGGAGCTAGAAAAAGACTTTTCACTGTATAACATTTTATAGCATTTGAATTTTGAAACATTTTGAGAAAATTACAATTTTAGATGGAAAGCTTTCTTTTAACTTAATAGGGATATGATATAATTTACATCTCAAAGATACCTCTTTTAGCCCACGTATAACCTTAATTCACCTTACTAGACAGCTATGGACTTGACCTTTTCTTGACTTTTTAGCAGAAAATCTGTACCAAATACTAAGCAGAAAATGTCCAGAATGGGCAGGGGAGGAGAGCACTGCCTTCCTGTGATGTAGAAAAGAGATATTATCAAGAACTGGGGAAACAGCGGTGTCTGAATGCATTCTTACCTGAGACAAAACCCCAACCAGCTTCTCCTAACTCAGCAAGCCCCAGAGGGAATCTGAGACAGGTATGTATCTAGGGAAGACGTGGAACTCAGAGGACTTAAGACAGTGTGTCCTTCTATCCTAACATTCCTTCTATGCTCTAACACACACACACACACACACACACACACACCCCTCACTTATAAACAGGCGCTTTTCTAACTTCTTCCTAGACTCCAGCATCCAGGTGGAGTCTACATGACCAAATGAAGTCCACAAGTTCAATTCATTGCATCCAGGGACAAAAAAGGCATCTCAGATTCAGTAATAGAATAGGTTATTCTGAGCACAAGATTTCACAATCACTATCCAAAGCATTAGCTGAAATCATTAAAACAGGATTCAATTAGTCTAAGATTCTCAAATAGTAGGTATCTTACTGGGCATCCATTCTTTTGTCTCACACTATAGGAATGATAACAATATTATCCAAAGTAAATCAGATTACATAATTAGATCCTTTCAGTTGTTTATTTTTAACTGATTCCAATTATTTATTTGAAAAGGCATATGATGAAAGCATAAAATTCAATTACATGCATTCACTTATTTAAATATATTCTCCGATTGCCCAATATTTGCTAGGTGTTGTTCTGATCCCAAACAAGCCAGTCTCCACCCTCCTGGAATTCATGTGCTGGTAGAATAGATAATCAATAAACAAGCAGAGTAATAAATAAGTAATAAGCATCAGGCGGGGATTACTGCTATGAAGGAAAATAAAGCAGCATGAGAAGATGGACAGTGAAGGGAATTCAGGGTGGAGGATACCCTAGGTAGGGCTGATAGGTCAGAGAAAGGCTCTCTAAGAAGATTTGAGCAGGCACACCTGGATGAAGTGGAGGAGGGAGGCATTCCAGGTAGCAGGAACAGAACATACAAAGGCCTGGAGGTGGGAGTCAATTTGGTGGACTCAAGTCCCAGCATAAGGCAGTGTAGGTGGAGTGCAGAGGCCAAGCAGAGATGAGGTAGGAGAGGAAAGCAGGGAGCAGATTTCAAAGGCCTTGAGATTTCAAATATGAGGAGAAGTCATTGGGGGGGGGTTTGAGCAGGGAATTGATTTATATTTCTGAACATCACCCTGATAATAGACTATAAACAGGCAAAAGTGGAAACAGGAGATCAATGAAGAGGCTATTCCAGTAATCAAGACAGAAATGATGGTAGCCTAGACAGAGGTGGGAGCAGAAGTTGGGGTGAATTCTGCAAGATCTGGGATACAGAACGTGGACTTTCTCGGTAAATGTGTTGAGATATGAGAGAAGAATGGGTATCAAGGATGAGTGCTCCATGTTTGACCTGAGCACCTGACGAATAGCTGTGCCCCTTATTGAAACCGGAGAGTTAAGGGGAAGAGCAGGTTGGCAGGGTGGGGTCGGAATGAAGTGTTCTGGATTGGATGTGTTAAGTGTGAGATGCTTACTAAGTGTGTAGGAAGAGCAATTAGATAGCAAATGTGGACCTTAGGGGGAGGTCATGGTTAGAGAGGTAAATTTTGGACTATACATTGATAACATTGTATCCATTGAAAAAAATAAAGCTACATAAAATCAGCATGTCCCTTGGGAAATCTAAGATGGTAGATGGCAGTATAATCAAGCAGACCCTCAGAACCCTTAGGGCATGAAATGGGGATGTGCACACATTTTAGTTGCTGAGAATTTTGTTAATGAATAATTAAGGTCACCTGGACCAAGAACACCTTAGCCTCTGGATTAAGATGGGTGTCAGAATCAAATCCCAGCCCCACCACTTATGAGCTATGGGGCTTTGTTATTTAAAATACACATGACTCAAGTTTTTATTTATATACACACATAAGGTGCAACATATGTGTATGACTCCTTATCTAGGGCAGTTCCTATGCTAGGCTCAGAGGCAAATGTGATAAACAAAATAAATACGGCCTGTGCCTCAGAGAGCTTATGCTGTTGTGGGCTGAAATAAAAACATAGTGCTTTTTTCTCTAAGTTTGGTGAGGAGTAAAGAAAATGTTGTTTGCTATGGTGGCACTTAACACATGCCTCATAAATGTGAGTTTTTGTGGTTGTAGTTAGTTATTGTTATGGACAAAACATAAGAAACATCTAGCCTTTATGTTGGGAATTAGCAACAACGGGAAATACTTTGAATTTAGTTAGACAATGAAAATACAAAATGTAAAAATACTCACCTGAATAATTAGAGCTATATAAATTGAAAAAAATAAAATACATGAATGCTCCCTGTTGGAAGCAGTCTCTGTGGAGGGGAGGACATAATCACTTTCATCCACTGGTAGTAGATATATGCATTGATACAACTTCTCTAGAAGGCAGTGTGGATATTTATCTTCAAATATATAATTCATGTATGATTTAAAATGTGCATTCTTTTTGATGAAGTAATTCTACTTCTAAGACTATTTCCTTAAGAAATAATTTATCCTGAGGATAAATATGGGAGATCACATATCCCATATATTGTAAGGTCTGTGTGGGATAGCACTATGTCTGTTCTCTCCACAGTTGGATTCCCAGTGCCTAGCATTGCAGCTGGTTCAGAGCAGGCACTCAATAACATTTATTTAGTGAATGAATAAACATATAGAGTATGCAAAGGTCTGTACAAAAGGATGTTCACATCAATGTTTTCTGTAATTGTGAACAATGGAAATCCTCAGTGTCCATCTGTAAAAGATTGTTTGAAGCTAAGTTTTCATTTAGACTACAATCTATACTCCTTATCATCATCTATAAAACTTATATGATCTGCCTCCAAGCCCATGCCCAGACCTCATCACTCACCCTTCTCCTGCTTATTCTGTTCCAAACACACTGTTCTCACTAGTTCTCAAACAAGCTATGCATGATATCATCTCAAAACCTTTGAACTTGCAGTTCCCTCTGCCTGGATATTCCTCCCCTCCCTACGTACATGGCTCTTTCCTTCACTCCATGTCTCGGCTCAAACATCAGCTGCTCAAGAGGCTTGGCTACCCCATCTAAAACAGCAGTCTTTACTGCTCAAACAATACCTGGTAAGAATCACTGAAACTGTTGAAAGAATGACATCATATTTCTTAAAAATAAGGCTTTGCTACTCCAAGTATAATTATACCCCAAAATGCCAGAGAAGAATCTCACTTCTGTAAGTGAAGCTAGTAACTTATTTCTCAATGTAAACTCACCTGGGAATAAAGCCAGGCCTTTTAGGCTAAAACAAACAAACAAACAAACAAACAAAACTAGGACTTACTGATGCATTGGTAATTGGCCTGCAGAAGCATCATTGTTTTTGTTTTTGTTTTTAGCTACAGACACGGGAAGATAAAGGATAATCAGAATCTTTCTTTTTTTTCTATTCTGAAGGACAGCTCTCTAGATAAACACACAGAATTCCACATATAAAAAACTTGTATATTTTCAAATAAAATAAAATACATATTAAGTAAATACAGTAGAAACAATGAAAAGTGTGAGAAAATTAATATTTGATGGGAAACAGGATATAAGCAAGCCACCCTTGAATACATGTTTTCTAGATAAGCACTGGAAGACCTCAAGTCAGTTAGGCTTTATTTATCTTTTTCTTTAATTAAGAAGAGAGAGCTGATTTAAAATATGAATACCTAGCGATCTTTTCTGTCATAAATATTAAAATTTCAGCAATATTGGAATAATTAAGGAGGAAGGGAAATAAAAATGATTTTTGAGTTACAGTTCTTGGCACAACCTTGATGCTCCCTTGTTGGGTCAGATGCCCAATCCTCAAAGAGCATCACCCCAGGAACTGGGGTTCAGTTACAATGATGTCCCCAGTATCAATGGAAAGATCATGCCATACCAGAGCTTCAGTGGTCGCTCTCTTAAAGAAAACTAAGTATGTTCCTGAGAGACCTGAACACACAAGCACTCATATAATAACGAATGCTACATAAACTAATCTTCAAGGGAGGAATCGCGTGGTTAAACTTCTTTTTTCCTGATTTTTTTTTTTTGATATTGGAATTACATAAATAAGCTACTTGGGAGCTCTAATCCAAAGCTCTCACCTTGAAGCCCTTTAAAACACACACACACACACACACACACACGCACACACACACACACACACACACACACACGAGGCCATGAGTGAGAACCCCCTGGCCCCCCAGTGGGGTGGGAGCAGGTGAACTGCAGGTTTCCCACCTGCCCTGCCTTGAGCTCTCCGAGGACGCTGAGTAAACACACAAATGCCTCTTGAGGGCCACCAGGTCATCCTTCCCCTCCTCTTTTTAGGCACAGACTAATTTAGGTTTTGCACAGAGGGCCACATCCTTCTCATGAGTATGAGAAGGTCCTGGCACGCCTGGAAGATCAGAGAGAGAGACCTTCAGATCCAAGCGCTGGCTAAGGAACGGCACAAGGATTGGGATTAATCGGAACCGGGGCGGTCCCCTTACTAATATGTATTGCTTTCATGACGGTAATAAAACATTCCAGGAAGTTGCGAGGAAGAGAAAGGGAGAAACTCTCCCTCTCTCTCCCCCTTGCTCTCCTGCCTTCTGAAGGAAGCAGCAGCGTCTCCTTGCAGAACGACAACCCTGAGGATACAGCAGTTGTCTTCAAATCTGTGACCATAAAAAATCATTATCTCTGTGAAATACAGCAATTTGGGAGATAATCAAACGGTGACCAGGGGGCAGAGCTGCCAATCTGAAGGATTATGCTCCCGCGCGCCCGCCTGCGCCTGACCTTCCTGGGAGCCAGCTGTCGGCGCGGCGAAGACGCCCCTTCCACTCCGGGCACATTCATTAGGCTGCCTTCGGTGCACGAGCCATTTGCATAACACCCCGGCTTTCTTAATTAGTACTTCATTTCTCCCTTGACTTATTTTGTGGCTAAGTTCACTGTCCCCCTCCTCGATTCGCTTTTCTCTTTTTGAAATATACGCAGGGTTAGAGGAGGTGGGCGGGAGGGTAAGAAGGCAAAAGGAATAGGACTTGCAAATTAAGGCACTGGTAATTAGCCTATTAATATTTTCAGAGTTGTGTGAGCTTTCTCCATGGGACTGTTTTGGAAGAGGTTTATCCTCGAAACTTGTAATTCCACTGTGTGCCAATGAAAGCACGTTTGCCTCCTCGTCTGTCCCCATCTGAGAATACACCCTATCAGTGATTGACGAGTCTTTGGTTTGGGATTTTCAGAATTAACATTACCTGCATGAGAGGAAGGGATCATGTCTATCTGCTTATTGGTTTTGAGCAGGTCTCAAATTTTAATGGAGGGTTGGGTAATTCTTTTCCTGGTCTTTCCATACATTTTCAATTTTTAATTTCATCTTGCTGGATGATTCCATACAAATGAAATGAAAATAAGAGGAAATGTATGCAACATGTGATTATTATAGTTCCCCAGGATGGATAATTCAGATTCAATCAAAATCAAGTTTCTCTTTTCTTAGAGGCAGTGTCCATTTTATTTGACCTAAGAAGTAGAATACCTGCCTCCACCTCCCCACTTGATAGGCATAGGCTGAGAGAATAGTGAAATGTGGTTTCCGCTCATGAAGAGAGGACAGACTCTGCTATGTGGGCCCAGGAGACATCTGATGACCTCTTTGAAGAAAATAGAAAGTGACCATTATTAAAAGCCACAATCTGTGATACTTAATTTAGTCCTGAGATGTATGAATCACATCAATAAAAATCAACAGTTATTTCTAAAAGGTCTCAATTATTTCAGCATCTATTGCATTTCTTGCATTTCTTTAAATATTTTAACTCTACATAGTTAATCATTCTATTTACCCTATGACACAGAATTGTACTCTGCAAAGAATTATTTTGCATCCAAATGTCTAATAAAATCATTCTTACCAAAAGTATGATGCTGGACAGAGTCGACACGGAAGGTAATTGGAAAGTATAAATCCTCATTGAAGCTTGCCATCTAGTTGAGAAGAAAAGACATGTGCCTAATCAGCATGGTAACTATTCCATAGCAATAAATAGCTTAACACATGAATGAAGGTAGCCTGACCAGGGGTGTTGTAGCCTTATTGGAGAGAGGAGCTCCTCTGATGGCCACTCCTTAATTCTGAACCCCAGTCATTTAGCATTAATAAAATACATTTATAACTACATCCTATTCCTTCACGTGTATGTAGCAAAGCATTTCCTTTCTGTCTGTTTCTTCATCTTCGATATACAAATGGACCCAATCTACTATCAATAGTTGTTAGAGGATTTACCTGATACTTCTTGATACTAATAAAAGAATTAATTGGTGAATATCACATGATATCAATTACCCAGACCTTTATTGGTTATTTTTGTGGTTGAGAAAGCCCTAAATGAAAGGCCAACTCCTTTAAGCATGGCTGCCTAAGGGAAAGAAATCTTTAAGGCAGACTTTTTAATTGTTTCAGTATACATATATATGCCAATAACCAACTACATTCTACTGCATATATGCAAACATGTTACTCTAAGTCATGATCACTTCAAAAAATGCTTAAGCAATTTTCTTTAAATTTGGCTTGGGTTTCCTCCTTCAGGGGGCTCTGTGACTAACCCAAACATAAAGTTTATAGCTTCGGTGCAAATAATATCTTAACCATTCTTTGGGGGTGGGGGATGCATTTTTTCAGTCTCTTGTAACCCCAAACCAGCTTAATCTATTTTGTTGTAACTATTAAGCACACACAAATATACATACAAATAATAAATAAAAAGGGATTTTGATTATTGGTTCAAGAAAGAAAATGTTTTGACCATGAACCATCGCTGAAGAAAACAGTTTTTAATAAGGCACTTATACCTTTAAAAACATGCTCAGAATTTTTCTTCAGACAGCATATTTTTAAATATAAAATTTACAAATTACAATTATGTGGACAATATATGTTTCTTTATACATTTATATATACTTGTATTTAGGATAAACACATTTATACATGGTACAGTATGCAAATAGTTATTCTTTTATGACTAACAAATTCTACTTAATATCTAATCACGTACACACACATAATTTATTTTTTTTTTTTTTTGTTGAGACAGAGTCTCACTTTGTTGCCCAGGCTAGAGTGAGTGCCGTGGCGTCAGCTTAGCTCACAGCAACCTCAGACTCCTGGGCTTAAGCGATCCTACTGCCTCAGCCTCCCAAGTAGCTGGGACTACAGGCATGCGCCACTATGCCCGGCTAATTTTTTCTATATAGATTTTTAGTTGTCCATATAATGTCTTTCTATTTTTAGTAGAGACGGGGTCTCGCTCAGGCTGGTCTCGAACTCCTGACCTTGAGCAATCCACCCGCCTCGGCCTCCCAGAGTGCTAGGATTACAGGCGTGAGCCACCGCGCCCGGCCCACACACATAATTTATAAGCAGTATATATCTATTCACATTTCCAAATGCATCTCTTTATTATTATTTTTTTTAATTCATTCTTTATTTTCAACTGGAATCTAATCTTTCTTTTTTTCACCAGGGACTTTTTCATCTCTGTGAAAAGAATGAATGCAGGTTTTGTTTTTTTTTTTAACTTCCACAATTAAAGCACTGTAAGAATTTCATCTGAGAAGTCAAAAAACACACAGGGCAAAGGATAGGCCAAGAAGTTATGTTGGCGGCAATATATATTCCTTATGAGCAATAAGAGGGGGTAAAATAGTACAGAGAGTGATCATTTGAAATGTTAAGCTTTGAAATATTTGCCCATAATGTTATTTTAACATAGTTGGTTGCACTGAATGGATGTGGGTCTCTGTCCCAAGTGATACTTCTGTGAACATAAAGTGTCTGCAGGTGTTTGCCTCCAGGTAGGTCACTGAAAGACAATGCAAATGAGGACAATTTCCCCAGTAGCAGCAACCATAGAAATTAACAAGCAGAAACCTGATAGACATTGGCATCATTCTCTATAGCAAGATAAGTTTCAGGGCATTTTAGAATTTGCCCTCCATTAACTCCTAGATTACCCTGTCCCTCAGATGTGTGCCACCAGGTCATAACCATAGGAACTGACTCTAAGAAATTCTCAATTATCCACTTATAGAATATGCACTTTATTTTTATTCGAGGCTTATTTGAAATCCCACACTGGCTACCATCATCCACCTGCTTGCTTCTGCAATACTACTTCTCCATGTCAACTGGCCAGTACTTTGGCAAATAATGTTAATACAAGCTTAAAGTAGGCAAACCTCTGTCTCCCCCATAAAAGTTATATAATACATGTCTAGTTAAAAAAAATTATCTTTTGTAGCAAATCTTGTTTTAGATTACTGTCAACCCTCTGTATTCATGAGTTCTGCACCTACAGACCCAACCAACTGCAGATTGAAATTATTTGGAAAAAAAACAAAAATAAGATACAATAAAAAATAGGAACTTTAAAAATACAGTCTAACAACTGTTTATTTACATATTATCTCATATTATCTGTATTGTATTGGGTATTATAAGCAATCTAGAAGTGATTTAAAGTACATGGGAGAATGTGTGTAAGTTATATGCAAATACTATATTATTTTCTTTTTTTTTTTTTTTTTTTTGAGACAGAGTCTTGCTTTGTTGTCCGGGCTAGAGTGAGTGCCGTGGCGTCAGCCTAGCTCACAGCAACCTCAAACTCCTGGGCTTAAGCGATCCTACTGCCTCAGCCTCCCGAGTGGCTGGGACTACAGGCATGTACCACCATGCCTGGCTATTTTTTTTTCTATATATATTTTAGTTGGCCAGATAATTTCTTTCTATTTTTAGTAGAGACGGGGTCTTGTTCTTGCTCAGGCTGGTCTCGAACTCCTGACCTTGAGCGATCCACCTGCCTCGGCCTCCCAGAGTACTAGGATTACAGGTGTGAGCCACCGCGCCCGGCCTATATTATTTTCTATAAGGGACTTGAGCATCCCCAAAATTTGGTATGAACAGGGGTCCTGGAACTAATGCTCTATGGGTACTGAAGGACAACTTTATTATTACAATACACTAGTTCATTCTGACCACTTTGTAAGTATAGATAGTTTAGAAGAGTCAAAGAAAAGGAAGAAAGAAAATAAGTTACATGATAAGTAAGGCTTTTTTATGACTAATTTAATTTCCTTCAAGATTCCATGAGAAAGGTACCAATGTCCCCATTTCACAGATGAGGAAACTAAGGCCTACATAGATTGAATAATTTTCTGAATATCATAGAGCTAGAAAATAATGGAGCTAACACTTGATGCCAAGTCTCTCTGACTCTAACGATTTTCCCACAATAAAACATTGTCTTGGCCTTGCATGCATAAGCAAAGTTGGCAAATGGTTTGGGTAATTGCAAAATCAAAAGCACCTTACAAAAATGAAGCATTCCTAATATGCAGAACTCTTTTAGTAAAACAGCTCACACATGTATATAATACAGTGCATGTAATAAAATCACTGAAACTTAACAACTACATAGAATGATATGCCATATTCATTAATAGGATACCTGCTAGTCAAGTCTCCACAAGCAGATAGAATAGAGGAGATCCCCCTTGTACATGCTTTTCCATACATTTCTTTGTAACATATCCCATCACTGGTAATAAAATAGGAACTTGAATTCTACAACACTGAGGCAATAAAATGGCCTGCTACAAGACTGCATAGCAACCAGATGTCCACAGTGGAAGGTCTGGGAAAGACAATTAAATACAGTACTTTCCCTCCAGGGCAGTATTGATCAAAGGAGTAACACATATACATGTTTCATCATTCAAATGCTAATGAATCTATAAACCTCATTATTTCTTATCTATCTTTGAGTTTCCACAGCAGTTTTTGGTGACATACCATATTTATGCCAGTAATGTTTGCACTTTTTATATGCATTTTCTGAGCCCAATAATGGACAGGGAACCATTAATAAAGAAAAAAAAAATTACATGAATATAATCCTAAAGCATGCATTATTTGCAGATTGAGAATGGATACAAACTTTTCACTCTCTGCTTGAAGTCTACCTTATATCAAACAAGGACTATTACTGGATAGAATAAAAACCATTTGCTAAGTGGGACACCAAAAAACATTTACTATATGAATTTTGAAATTTTCAGAAGATAGATATGATGCAAATATTATTATGTGTTTTCATACATGTTGCACAGATCTAAATGCAACAATCAGAGGGTTCAGCAAGAACAACTGGGATACCTAGGTAGGGATAAAACATTTCTTCTCTTTCCTATTGTATATCTTTCTCTTTCTTTATCACATTTTTCAATGTATTTTTGTTGTTGTTGTTGTTGTCATTGTTTTTGAGAAGCAATGCCATAAGGTAGAAAGACGAGGACATTTGAGATTAGAAAGGTCTAGTTTAAATCTATTCTGCTACATACATGCAAGATAACCTTGAGCAAGTTAATTTACCTGAGCCTCAGTTTTCTCACCTGTAAAATGGGGATAGTGATTATTTTTATTAATTGTGTGGCCTAATATAATTTATTCAACATTTCTGAGATGGGGGATTCTTCTTTGTAAAACAAAATTAATGTCTACTTTATAGGGTTGTGCCAAGGATTAAATGGGATAATAGCTTCAGAACCTAGCATAGAGTAGGTGCTGAGTAAATTGGTTGTCAGTCATTTATGCTAGAAATCCATAGTCATGGCAGAATATTTGGAAAATAATTCTAACATAGATAATCTTTGTATGCTTTGGTGTACTATCTTCCAGTCTTTTTAAAGATATTTATATATATGTATATACATATATATATATATATAAATGCTTTTGTATGTAATTGAGATTGTGTTATCCATAGTTTTGTAGTTGCTATAATAACTTATAATAAACATTTCCCTCCATATCATTACAAATTCTTTATAATCATTGTGATGGTTGATTTTATGTGTCAATTTGACCGGGCTAAGGAATTCCTGCATGGCTGGTAATATTTGATTTCTGTGAAAGTCGGTGAGCATTTGAATAAGTAGACTGAGTGAAGATCTGCTCTCACCAACATGAGCAGGCATCATCCAATCCACTGAGGGCCTGAATAGAACAAAAAAGACAGAAGAAGGGCAAATTCTCTCTCTTCTTGAGCTGGGACATCCATCTTCTATCCTCAGAGAGCAGAGCTCCCGGTTCTTAGGCCTTCAGACTCTGGGACTTATACCAATAGCAACCCTCTCTTCCCAGCCCCTTACCTTTATCTTATACACCCCCACCACCCCACCTCATTCTCTGGCTTTTGGACTCAGACTGAATTACACCACCAGCTTTCCTGAGACCCCAGCTTGCAGACAGCAGATCACAGGACTTCTCAGGCTTCATAATCACATGAACCAATTCCCATGATAAATCTCTTACATATCTACATATAGCCTATCGGTTCCGTTTCCCTGGAAAACTCTAATACAATCATGATTTCAATAGTAGTGTAATGTCAAATTTGGGGGCATATATACAATGTGTTTAATTAAATTATGACTCTGCTATTATTAATATAAATATTATATCAGCCACATTTCTGAATATTTTTGTTTAGCTCTATTTTCCAAAGTGCTTATCTATAGCCCTGTGCCAAGAGATATTAGGAGTTGGAGGAGATTTGGAAAAGAAATACAAAGAAGGATTAATTTCCCAGCAGCAACAAAAGAAAGTCGAAGGAAAACACAATATTGTTACAGTGTATAATAAAAAGGGAGAAGAAAACTGCAGAAAAATGCAACATGGAGACATCTTTTGCAAAGGTCCTATAGCTCGACAAATTTATAATAAAAAAAAGTACTGACTAGAGAATTTCTGATGTCCTGTGGATGTTCCACATATCAAGAAAAAATTCCTTAGGTCAGATCTGCAGCCCATCCCATCAATAGGTCAAATGCTGCAATTCTGTACACATTCAAGGATGGTCTAGAGAACATTAGATGTTTATAAAACTGAAAATTAGGCATGGCCTTGAACTCCCCAGAAGTACAGGAAAGGCCTTCATTAATGTCCCTACTTTCTTGTTTTTTAATTCTACCCTAAAACTGCCAACAAGCTTTTCTGGCAGAATTGTTAGTTTAAAAACATCACAGGGTATTTTTTTTTTTTATATACTGATGTAGATTAGCTAAATCCCATATAAACGTGTGTGTGTGTGTGTGTGTGTGTGTATATTAAAATGCAAAACAAAAAGGCATTGGAATTATATGCAGACAGCAAACGTGAATGAGAATAGCCCATCACCATACCTCTGTTCCCTTTGCTAAAACGGGCCTCTTATTGCCAAACACAAATTGAACTCAACAGGGAAACAAAATATAATGGGAATAGAGACCAAGCAGCTTAGATCACAAGTGTTGAACCTTCTGTTTAAATGACTCTCTGAACGGAAATGCATTTCCAGTGATTCAGACTTGGTGACTAAGGTAGGTGTATAGACCACGCACAGGGGTAGGCAATAGGCCTCATTCATTTTCTCGGATACTACAGGAGGAAGGAGTCTGACAAAACCGCGCATGCCCACACAGGTGCTGATCGCGTTTTCCTTTCATTTTTTAAATTCACTTGTATTTTAAGAGAAGTTTAATCGATCTCTTTCTCATTCCTTCCTACTTGGTCCACAAAAGATACTTAGGAGAGCTTTTCCATGTTTGTTTGTTTATTTTGCCATTATAAGAAAACAAGTAAATTTTTCTTCTTCAGCCGTTCCCCCTCAAATATTCCTCCTTACTGGCCCTGGGGTTTCGTCAAAACAGAATTACCATGCAGCCTGGGGTACAGCTCGATTTTTTATTCTATTGATCTTTATATCTGGATCTGGTAGTTACAGTTGTAGCAGTAAATTTCTATTTATTGGAATTCTCCTGGGCTTGTGGCTTGATGCTAGATACCTCGGGAGGGGAGAGAAAAGGACCCTTGCACTTAAACCAAGTGCTTCCCGAGTTCCTGCTCTGATACAGAGAACAGCACATACAACAGGATGCCCAAAGGAAAGAACAAAACAAAGAAACAGAAATGTTTAATTTATACACTTAGCTGCAGAGATATCAGTAGCTTTAAAGATATGGTTGTAAAATGGATAGCATATGTGTTATATTAATATTAAGAATGGCAGCTTATGACCCAAGCCTAATAAATCCATGTCAAAAATTATGTTATAAAAGAATTTTCTTTTCTATTTATAGACAGCTTACTTCTAGCTATCCAAGACCCTAAACTTACTAGATGTACAATCTGATCAAATGGTACACAATCAGAAAGTGATTACAAAATCTAGTTCACGTAGGCAACTTTCTCACAAGCTCTGGACTTTAGCCATATTTTTTAAGACTCTTAATTCCTCAATGCTGGATATCTAGTTAATTGTGCTATCCCAACCAATGCAGAAACTCACAACCCTGTTCTATGGCCAAATTTGAAAGTTTCATTGATATAGAAAAATTAACTTACATTTGAACATGTATTTGATACTAGTCTAAAACAAAGTGTACTTGTTTCATGTATCCACTTCCCCTAGAATGAAGCATTTATTGTGTCTTGACAGATCATTCTTCCTTTTTTTCCTACACATCTTCTGCCATGGTGTCATTTCAGTGTTTTCCTGTCACACCTGCACATTATAGTCTCTCTTTCCTTGTTTACTAATGTGACTATCGTGAACTATTTTTGTTATAAATTACCTTGAAAGCTAACCTCATTTCAGCAAAAGACTTCAGGTTGGAAAAAGAGTGAGGCCCGAGAAGTAGAATAACAGGGTTTTATTTACATCAGTCTTCAGTCTATTCACTGGTTTTTATTGGCACTGAAAACACATTTGGGCAAGATTACATTGCAGATCTTTTTATTTTTAATATGGCTGTTTAAAGGCTCACAATTAAATAGCTACTATTAATACCATCAATACAAATGAACACTGGACACATTAATATGACTGATTTCAACAATTAAAACAAAAATTGAGGTTAAAAAACTTTTTGTAAAGGAAAGAAGATGAAAACTCAGAATGTGTAGAATTCTAAGATAACAGGCAATTAATTAGATACATGTTCTGTTCCACATTAGAAATATGAATGAGCATCAGAGAGGACAAAGGGAAGAGAGAGAAAAGGGGAAAGGAAGGAGAGACAGAGCATATGAAAAAAAAGTTTTTGTTTTTTCCAAAATGGGGAATTTTTATTATGTGAAATTTCTCAGTGGTATATACCAAATACAGTGAGCAATTTCAGGACTAACACATTTTTAGACTATCTATAATTTAATGCATTTACATAGATTGGTTTTGTACTGTTTTCTAATTCTGGCCCTTCCATTAGCTGGGCATTTAGAATTCTGTCCCTCTTCGGTCTATGCGAAGACACTTTTAAGATAACTGGTTCATTCGATGACCTTCATTTTAACAAATCACTCGTTCACTTGGTTTCACTATACATCCATATCCTGTTATAGATTTACTCTGAGCACATTCTAAAATAATTAGATTAAATCATTTTGAACTTATTGGCTTTTATGAAGTAAGGTTATTTCTGTCCAAAAATTTGAAACCATTATTCATCTAAAAAGTAATGCTGATTATCAAACCAAACCAGAACATAAGTCACAAAGCAAAGATTAAACAACCATGGACATTCAGCAATGATTCCCTGAATACAAATGATCATGCAAGATATACTTTATTGTATTAAGCAACTTTTATCCAAATTTATCAAATGTTCATTTTAATAACTTTCATTGCTTTACTTTCCACCATTTACATTTAAATGCAAATCTTATTTTGTGATTCTACTAAAGATCTTATATAGAACCAAGGAAAATTACTATACAAATACCATTACCTTGAAGTTTGAAATCCTGAGACTACAAACGGGTTAATTAATTACATTATCTGTAGCATTACCCTGGCTACATTCTGCCTAGAAGGCATATGGATCCACTCAGCTGCTGAATTTGAAAGAGCTGTGTCCTTTTCATGCAGAAGAAAAATCATGCACATAACCTTCTTCCACCCCCACTGTAAGCACTGGAAGACTTAAGTTTCTTTTTCACCTGATTGTGTCCCTTGTGAAATAATCCAAAGAAGCAATATTAAATAAATACCAAAATATTTCATACTATCATGAATATCTGGGTACTGTATAATATATTTCAATCAGTACCTACTTACTAAGCTCCTACTATGTTGCAGGCAACATGCTAGACATTGGGCTGAGAGAATCAAAGATGAATAAGACATGGTGCCTGCCCGTTAGGAACTCATATCAGAGTAAGTTCACAAAGGCTAAGCAAAAGAGAACACTGAAAAAAAATCCCAAGATTCAATTTGCCAAGGAAATATTGGTGATATGTAAACCATTTATCTGCTTAGCTATTTATGTAGACTAAATTAATCATATAATTGTTCAAGTCATTTTAGATTTTGTTTCTTCTCTCCTCTTTTCACCCTCTCTTTTCCTAATTTCTCTGCTTCATTAGTTCCTTTAGTTCTTTCATCTTTTTTTCATCTATTTTGCTTTGTTTAAAAAAAAAAAAACTTGAGGCAGCTAAAAAGTGCATGGTGTCATGGGAAAAAAATGCTAAAATACAAAGGGAAGTTAGAGTATACAAGTAAATTGAAATAGGATAAAATTAGTACACCAAAGTGTACACCATAAACTCCTGTATATAATTGTTAAACATGGATGGCAAATGGACTCTGAGCTTCCAAGTGGACAAAGATAATGGGGGCACAATTCAGCGTCCAAAATAAAGGCAGCATTTCAGCAGCTGCTAAGAAGTAGCACAGCTTTTCCCAGTGTGAAGTTGGAGAGAACATTCTTCTTGAGTTCACTCCTGGAGGGAATGTTTGTGCCAAGCAGACAGTATCCTTGACAATATCCAATTATCTGGTAGAGTGCAGTTTTTGAGTATGAAAAGCCAGAGATTTTGTTGATGTAATACAATTATGGAGGCATTTTAAAACTCTGAAATCTGAATCATGTACATTATGAGCTCTCGTGTGGTCTCTGTGTGTGTGTATATATATGTATATGTGAGGTATATATTAGTTTATTACTAATGTAGTTATAACTAGTGTAGAGTGAGAAAAACTGCTTCTACAACTGAGAAAGTTTCTCAAACATTCACCTACAATTTGATTATGTCAGTGATAGATTTTTTTAGGACTGCCATATTTAATTAAAACATTTGTATAATTTTATTTTTCATTTTCATGAATTAAAAAAAATTTGTTTGGTTTATTTTTATGTAATAATTTTTAATTAATTTTAGCAATGAATATTTTTATCAAAATGATTATAGGTTTAACGTGTAAGTTTTTATACATTTTTATTTTTACTTAAAAATGTTTATATATTTTTAAAAGTTTGATTTGCATTGAGAATTTTATATCACTGATTCTTTCATGAATCCTGAATATTTTAAAAAGAAAATGCTGTGATTATTTCCAACAATTCCATATTATTCACTAAAAATATTAAAATGTTGTTCTTGTCCTTTTGTACCAGTGTTACAATCATCACGTAGCCTGACAGGTACTCAGCTGATCTGACTGTTAACCCTAACTCTGTCTCAAACATGTAGGACAATTTCATCAGCCATCTCTGCAGATGTCACTACCTACCCAAAAATACAAAAACAAGAAACAAACCCAAATTTTGCCTTGTAGGTTTACCACAACCTGTTCTGCCCACTTGTCCAACCAAGATCAAAAGAAACACTTCCGTGGCATGGTCAAAGACTCAGAGTTCTATGAACTCTTAGCATAGATAGAAGAAGAAAAACTTAATGATAACTCAACACCTCTGTTGGAAAACATAGAATTCAACTTGAAAAAAAAAAAAAAACCTCACTATATTCTTTGTTCACTTGCAAATTTAGGTTTGACCTTAGGCAAGTCACCAAAATTCTTTGTCTTAATTTCCTTATATATGGATCCATGGGACATATTCTGGCTTACAGGGATGCCTCATAGAATAATAATGATTATTAAGTGACTATGAAATGCAAATGACAAGTATTTCTTTTGTCCAGGTATCTTTTTAAACCTCAATTTGTTTCTGGTAGCTCACTAAGAGGCCCTAGTCCCTTGTTTGAATGAATTAGATTAAAATAATATAGGCTAAGCAGCTGGTTGCACAGTGTTAAAACACTTAGATTTGGTCAAAATTAGTCATTTACCAGATATGGGTCTCATGCAGACCCAATGTCTGGCTTCATTGCATATTTTATTACATTGATGAGATCTTTTGTCATGTAACTTCTGTCTACATTTTCAGAGCAGGAACTCAGACATTCTGAAGATGGCTATGGACCCAAAGTACCCAAATACTGCACAAATAGTCATTTCAAAACTAAAAGTATCAGCCAGTTTGGTGGAAAGTTCAATCAACTAGCTTGGTGCCTTATACTTAAGATAATTTGCCAAAGGAATGAATGTCTCCTTCATATTTCAGGGTTCTCTTTAGGCTCCATGCAGGAAGTCAGGGAGAAAGGAGGCTTAGTGAGATGGATGTTTGGGGTCTAATCCAATAAATCAGGGAGAATACATTTTCTGTGATCACGGGTCGTTTTCTGTACTCTTGAGTGTGACCTAGAGATTAATACCTCTTAAGAAAACTCCTCAAGTCTGCTATTTCCTAATTTACAAAATGGGAAGTCTGCTTGGAGGAATTAAAGCTTGTCCTCCAGAAAGCACTCTGAGTTCCTCATACTCACCAGGCAGCATTTATTGAGCACCCACTGTGTGCTTAGCACTATGCAAATACAAGGTGTCAGGTTAAAAAATCACAACCCTTCTGGCTGCAAAATAATTTTTTAAAACCCTCAGCTCCATTAATATTCCATGCCATATGGTGGAGAAAGGTCTAAATTCTATTGCTTTTGCTTTTACAGATAATTTATGAAAAAAATGAAATATTAACTAGGAATGTGGTAGAATGGCTTTCTATTTCGCTAGGAGATGACAAATGAAGCAGCATAGGCACACATTTGAATAAGGAATTATCAATCAACCTCAAACTTGACCCACAGCTGTCATCCCTATAAATTAATGTTTACCATTTTTAAGTATGTGCAGGACATCTGGAAACACACAGGCTGTGGCTGGCGAGAAATTTCCAAGAAATAGTATATCAAAAGCTAATTATAGCAGCAGCGAGCCCAAGTGTCATTTTGTTATGGTGAATTATAGACAGGGAGCTCTGTCACCGCAAACTGTTATTCATAACTAAATCATAATGCTTTTAAGTTTTAATTAATCTGCTTAGCTTTAGTTGCAAGGGAGAAGCTTGCTTAACTGTTAGGCCACCGAGGCTCTCTTGGGCTACCCTGGAACCGCATCTGAGCACCTGAGGGAGCAAGACCACATTATCAAACTGACATTGCCTCTATTAAAGAGAATTTCTTTTAATATGCCAGAGTCTGAATATTTCTTTCTATTTCATTATCAAAAAACCAATTAATTTTCCATAAGAGCACCAAATTAATTACAAAATACTATGGAAATCAGAGATGTCTCTCCTTCCCCACCATTATGGAAATGCCAAGCCCCTTGGCAGCGAAGTCCTTCCAAGATACCAGTTTTTCTCTTTAGTTAATATTTTATTTGTGATGTTGGGAAGATCCTAAAGAGCTGACACTTTTATTTCTCTTTCACGTGACTTATTTCCCCCAACCTGCTTACCCAGTCCACACTCTTTATATTTAATCATCTTTACCTCATGAAAGTTAGCTAGAGAAAGAAAATTTTTCCATAAAGAAACTCCTCTTATTCATTGTTACTTCTTGGGTCTTCACCTAATCTGCCCACCTGGACTATAACCTCCTCATGGGTGGGGCCATGTTTTAAACTTATTTTATACCCACACCTTCCTATCTGCCCTTGGTATGAACTTCTCTGAATTCATAGTAGGGATTTACTAAATTTTCATCAGTTGCAAAAAAAAATCGAATTTTAATTAGCAGTGATAAATTTAAATTCATTGGACTTGCAATCCAAAATAATCTGAAAGGAGAGTCAATAACAGAAATCTATACATTCTCTTCACCAAGCAAGCAACAGGAAAAGCAATAGCCATAACTTGTGGCTATTTAAATTTCTAATAAGGAAACAAATTTTTTTCTTTCTGAGGAATTTGTGATGACCTTACAAAAAAGGGGAACAGAGAAAATGAAAGCAAAAATAAATGTACATAGGTGCATAATATGTGATTACAAATTTTATCTTCTCTGAAATAAAGGCATTAGCTGATTTTTAAATATTTATTTAAAGCAGTGGAAACCTTATTCAAATGAAATAGCAGGAAGACCACCCCCTAACCCTCTGTATCAGGGTCCTGGCCTCCTTGGACTTCCCTTTCCCCAAAAGTGACTTCTTCATTTTCTCCAAAAAGGCCTTGGTCTCTGCAAAACACTGTCTAAAAATGACTGGGAAAGTCTTCCTGGGGGCAGCACATACACCATACTCATCTGTTTCTCTGAAGTGCCCAGCACTGCGCCTTGACCAACAGCTATTTAATACATATTTTATTGATTTAGCACCAGGGTCAGTGTCTTCAACGCTTTCTATCTTGAATTATTGGCTTATTTCTTATTTGCCTATATCTGGATTAACTGAAATTTAGAATACAGTAAGTATTTTCTCTATGGTTTGTGTCACTATTTACCTAATGTAACTTAGATGTGTTTATGGTTAAAATGCTATAACTTAGGCATCAGTAAATGGTTATTTCAATAAGACTCTTTTTAAAACATGTTTTAAAAGAACAACTGGATCTAAAAGTTGTGAAAGACACAGGCTAGGCCAACTCGGTCTTCTTCCCTAGAACCATGGATCAGTTTTCACTTTATTTAAATGAAAGCCCCATAGTTGGACTTCATGTCTTCTAATGTTTCTTCCAATTTTCAGAGGCTACCATCTCTGGCAAAAAAAGATAGATTCTCCTTTTCCACATATTAAATAATGCAGCCACTTCTCTTATATTTGCTTCTCCAAGAGAGGTACGGAATTAAAAATAGAAGAAGATATGTTCGTATTTAATCCTCAGTTCAAACATGGAATGGTAAAAGATTTAATTTGCCTTTCTTCAGTGAGCAATTTTGTCTGGTACTTTAAAACATTGTTTTGGATTAGCACAACTCCATCAAAGTGCCAATCATACTTTGAAGCCTCAAAATATAGTCATTTACATCAAATTAAGTGGATTACATAAGCTGCAAGATGATTTTGTATATTCCATTTTTAATAAGGACTTTGAGGCAGGAGTTCGATCTTTACGGCCTATTGAGACTTGCTTTCTTCCAAAATAGATTTTGTTCCTGAAGCCTATGTTTCTGGGCACAAATACACACACACACACACACACACACACACACTTTTTTTTTCTAGAACTCTGATGACAGAGATGCTTATGACCTTCTGAGCTATTTTAGGCTTTCATTTTCTCTCATTAAATGTTAATTTTTTCATCCCTGTCGTAAAACCAAATAAATTAAAAACAAGAAAAAGTCTTTTGATTTAATTTCTAATACAGAAGAAAAGCTAATACTGGTGTAATAATTGCTAAAATGCTGCTTAAATCTGCATCTGACTCATGGCCAACATCAGAGGACAAGTTGAAACAGTGGTGGATAAATAATTAAAACATTTGGAGACATTAAGTTCATATTTCCTTTCAATAAAATTACAATTTTGAGCCTCCGATGATAAGTCTTCAAGTGCACCTTAGCCAAAGGTTCTCTGAGTTAGCCACTCCCTTTGAAAATGCAGTCCTTTAATTTAAAAACAAATGCTGATGAGAGCAATTTAGCTCAGTTCTTGCCTTTGTGTCAGCTCAGGGCTTACAGAAAGGAAACGTTTTTTTTTTTTTTTTTTTTCATGAGTCTAGCAGATTCTTTCAGATGTGGAAACACAGAATATGAGAAACATAGCTGAGCCAGGCCTACTGCAGGCAGCAGCTCTCATTCATGTCCAAGGGTGACCAAGAGAGATCCCACCTGAAGGACTTCGCTAAGCTTATTACTATTTGAAGTCATCTTTTGTGGGGAGGAGGGAAGGAGGCTTGGCCAAAACACAAATTTCAAATGGTCACTTCATTCTAGATTATTTAGATTTTATTTAATAGCAAACAAGGCCACAGGTTTCAAACAGGCGCCTTCTCTGAATGGTAGTCTGGTAGACTGGAAAAAGCCTAAAGTCAGATACACCTACGAATTGTATGACCTTGGGCAAGTTAGCCACTGTAATGGTTCCCATTTTTTGAGTGCTTCCTAGGGACCAGGCACTATGCTAACCACTTTCCCTGAGTGAACTCATTTTATCTTCAAAATAACTCACATACTGATTATCAGATCTATTACACAAATGAGGAAATTAGATCCGGGGAAGTTAAATAACTCACCTAAAGTCACACAGCTAGAAAGTGAAGAGCTAGGATAGGCTACACTTTCTTAGTAAATTGAGATTAAGAACTGGATCGACAGATCGAGTTTGTCCTCCAGATAAATGAGCTCTGAGAATTAATACAGTAACAAGTGAAAAGATCCAGGAAGGACATTTTTTGTTGCCTGGAATGAAAACTAACATGTATTAGCTAGCATCCACTCTTGCCTATCTTTCTCCCTCCTTTCTTACTATGGCTCCAATCCACTTAGTACCCTTTCTTTGGACTTTCCCTAACTTCAAGATGCCTCTTCAGAGGTTCTGACACCTGAACAATACACGGAATACCAGACGCAGAGATCTCATTCAGTTAGGCACATGGAAGATAGATAATGCTTCCTAGTTTGATTTAGCTGCTCCTTGGTTGCCAACCTTTAGATTGGCCCTCTTTGTTGTAGAAAGACATGTGCAGTAAGACTTAAATTATTCTCTGAATTGTAACTAATAGCATGGAATCATCCATTTATGCATTATAGTGCCCTGATGCCTTTCTTGCCGTGTCTTGCCTGTGTGCTCAGATGCACACATTTTTAGCCGATGGGGCTGGGTCTGACCCCACAGTTAGCCCTGTGAACACTGAGAAAAGCTCCAAACACAGACAGTGCCTTGTGCAATTCACTGTAGGATTCTAGGCCGAGAATACTTCAGTGGGTCATACATTGTTGTTACTCTTTAATCACCAAGTTTATATTTCTTCTCAACACTATTTAAATTCTTAGAAGTCCTAACAACAATCAGATTGGCGAGGAAGGGAAGACCCTTTTAGTAAACATTCTTTTTAATTGGTTTCAGACTCATTCACCATTACCTTGTGAATCAGCTCTTTAATGCAATAGTCAAAAGAGTGCATTTTCTTTTCTTTTTTTTTTTTTTTTTTTTGCTTGTGAACTGTCTGTTCCAGGAAACAATCCTTTATCCTTCGTGAAAATCTCACCTCCAACTCTTAGAATATTCATTCCCTCTAAGTTTGAGTAATTAAAAGACAACCATTATTATTTCTTGGCTTCATGTACCTGCTTCCCCAGACATTTTAAATGTTTTTTTCTCAGATCCATCAGTCTGTTATACATACTTCTTGCTAATTATTTATTAAAATGGCATAAAATTCTCTCTACTGCCTTATGGTCTTTCTTTTTTCAAAATTTACTCTTATTTTTAAAAATAACTTCTTTTTGTTAAAAGAGCAGTACTTATTCACTATCAAATGTGAGAAAGTACAAACGTGAAAACACAAATGTTTAACCCAGATAGCTTCCTGCCCAAGCCTATTTAATATTCACATACAAAAATATACACTCTTTATGGAAAAAATATGTGCAAACCATACATCTGATAAGAGGTTAATATCTAAAATATATAAGGAATTCATACAACTCAATAGCAAAAAGCAAATACAATTTATCACTAATCCTAAATTCTTAGAAGTCAGAAGTGTTTTGAATTTCAGATTTTTTTTTTCTTTTTTTTAGATTTTGGAGCATTTCAAAGTTTAGATTTTTAGACTTGGGATGCTCAACCTGTAATCCAATTTAAAAATGGATAAAAGATGTGAACAGACATTTTTCCAAAATGTCAACAGGTACATGAAAAGTCAGTAATCAACACCACTAATCACCAGGAAAATGTAAATCAAAACCACAGTAATATCATTTTATACCTGTTAGGGTGGCTATTATCAAAAAGAAAAGAGATAACAAATGCTGGCAAGGATGTGGAGAAAAAAGAATCCTTGTATACTGTTGGTGGGAATGTAAATTGATACAGCCAACATAGAAAACGGTAGGAGATTCCTCAAAAACATAAAAATAGAACTACCATATGATCCAGCAATCTCACCACTGGGTATATATACAAAGAAAAAGAAATAAGTATCTCAAAGAGATATCTGCATTCCCGTGTTCATTTCAGCACTATTCACAATAGCCAAGAGAGGAAAACAACCTACGTGTTTATGGATGCATGAATAGATAAATAAAAATGTGATTATGTGTGTGAGTGTGTGTGTGTGTGTAAAATAAATATATGTATAGACATTTGTATGTATGTGTGTATATATATACAGTGAAATATTATTCAGCTATAAAAAAGAAGGAAATCCTGCCATTTGTTGTGATAACATGGTGAACCTGGAGGACATTATGCTAAGTGAAATAATCCATGCAGAGAAAGACAAATACAGTCATGTCCCGCTTAATGATGGGGATACCTTCTGAGAAATCATTAGGTGAGTTCATCTTTGCGGGAACATCATCTAGTGTACAGTAAATCCTCACTTAGCTTTGTCAATAGGTTCTTGGCAGTATAACTTTAAATAAAACAACATATAAGGAAACCAATTTTACCATAGACTAATTGATACAAGCAAGAGTTAAATTCTTACAGCATATTTCTGGTTACAAAAACATCATCAAACTTATAATAAAGATCAAAACACTTCTAACATTAAACACTGAACTAAATGTGTGCTGTACATACATTTTAATACATATTAATAAAGATTAAAAAAGTAAGATAATTATTAATACTTACCCGGTTACTCCAGTTCAGGGTCGTGGGTGGCTGGAGCCTACCCTGGCAGCTCAGGGTGCAAGGCGGGAACCACCCTGGACAGGAGCCATCCCATCGCAGGGCACACTCGCACATGTACTATTACTCAGCCTGGGACCATTTAGACACACCGAAATCCCTAACTTACACATCTTTGAGATGAGGGAGGAAAACAGAGTACCCAGAGAAAACCCACGCAGACGTGGGGAAAACATGCAAACTCCACACATTGACCGCTCAAGGGATCTATTTTTTTTTCTTCTCATCAATGTTATAACGAGGCAATGGTGAAGGAAATGACATTATTATAGAACTTGCTGTACTTACACAAACATAGATAGTATATATATTTTTATTTATATGTATTTTTTCATATGGAAAACCAAAAGTCCCAACACCATTTTCTCCCATTTGATCTGCAGTGCCATTATCAAGTGCTATATATCAGTTTTCTATATATGCTCCATTATATTCTTATGTGACCACTGTTATATATGTGATTTGACATTGACCAAACTATCATTAGGTGATACATGACTACACTGTATGGTATCACTTATATATGGAATCTTAAAAAAAGAAAAAGTCAAACTCATAGAAACAGTAGAACAGTGGTTGCCAGGAGCTAGAGAGTAGGGGAAAGGGGGAAATGTTGGCCAAAGGGTACAAACTTCCAGTTATAAAATTAATAAATTCTGAGGATCTAATGTATACCCTGGTGACTACAGTAATAATACTGTATTGTATGCTTGAAATTTTCTATACTTAAAAGGATTATATCTTAAGTATTCTCACACACAATAAACAAGAAACCAAAGGTAACTATGTGAGGTGATGGATGTGTTAATTAACTTGATTATGGTAATCATTTCACAATGATACTTACTTATTTCAAATAAGCACATTGCATAATTTAAAATATACAATTTTATTTATACCTTGATGAAGCTGAAGAAAATATATATTATACTTTCTTTTTTCATTTAATATAATTTTATAGGCATGGCATATTTTCAGGTCAATAATTTTTTTTTTTTTTTTTTGAGACAGAGTCTCGCTCTGTTGCCCGGGCTAGAGTGAGTGCCGTGGCGTCAGTCTAGCTCACAGCAACCTCAAACTCCTGGGCTTAAGCAATCCTACTGCCTCAGCCTCCCGAGTAGCTGGGACTACAGGCATGCACCACCATGCCCGGCTAATTTTTTGTATATATATATTTTAGTTGTCCATATAATTTCTTTCTATTTTTAGTAGAGACGGGGTCTCGCTCTTGCTCAGGCTGGTCTCGAACTCTTGACCTCGAGCGATCCACCCGCCTCGGCCTCCCAGAGTGCTAGGATTACAGGCGTGAGCCACCGCGCCCGGCCCTCAGGTCAATAATTATATCTGATATAATTTTAATAACAAAGTAGTATTCTATTATATAGATATGCCATAATATATTTAACCAATCTCCAGTTTTAAATATTTAGGTTGTTCCCCACATATATTATAAAAACAGGATAGTAATAAGAATTTCTTATTGCTAAATATATTTCCCTAAACCTAATGATCTTTTTAAGACAATCTCATTTCTCAAAAACCTAAAAGTAGAACTAGCATATGATTCAGCAATCCTACTCTGAGTATTAAAAGGAAATCAGTATTTCAAAACCAGTACATCAAAGGGATACCTGTAATCCCATGTTTATTGCAGCACTCTTCACAATAGCAAAGATACGGAATCAACCTAAGTGCCTATCAACAGGTGAATGGATAAAGATAATGTGGTATATACACAAAATGGAATACTATTCAGCCATAAAAAAGAATGAAATCATGTCATTTGTAGCAACACGGATGGAACTGGAGGTCACTATGTTAAGTGAAATAAGCTAGGCACAGAAAGACAAATACTGCATATTCTCATTCACATGTGGGACAAAAGAGTTGATTTCATGGAGATGGAGAATAGAATGATAGACACCAGAGTCTGAGAAGAGTGTGGAGGGTTGGGGTGATAAAAAGAGGTTGGCTAAAGGGTGCAAATACACAGTTACATAGAAAGAAAAAGTTCTAATAGTCGATAGTAGAGCAGGGTGACTAAAGTTAACAGCAATGTATTATATATTTCAAAATAGCTAGAAGCAAGGACTTGAAATATTCCCAAAATATTGATGTGATAAATACTTAAGGTGATGAACACACCAAATAGCCTGACTTGATCATTACACAGTGTACAGATGTAACAAAATATCACATGTACCCCATAAATGTGTGCAGTATTATGTATAAATAAAAAGACAATCTCAGAGAATTAGGTTACCAGGTTGTGCATTTTTAGGCCTTTTCTTTCCTACTTTCTAACTTACTTTTTAGAAAGGTATATCAATTTGGACTCCTATATCTACCATGTAAATGCATATTTATCCAAATTCTAGGAAAATTCAGGTATTATTTTCACTTTAGGCAATTTCATGTCATTTTAAATTACATTTTCTTAATTATGAGAGAATCAACAAATTTCCTGTATTTTAACTCTCTTACGCTTACCAAATGATCCATAACAAAGGTAACCTGTTCTGCTGCCGCCTTATTCTCCTCATCCCTAGAGAACTTTTAGTCTTGAATCACCTTTTCCTTATAATTACACTCCCACCAAAATATGTTTGAACTGCTAACTATACCAAGTTTTGTTTTGTTTTTTTTTTTCTGAAAAGTATTTACTTTGCAAGGGTTACTACTATAGCTTTCTTTCTAGTATAGGAACATTTTTTGCACTCTGACTTGACTCTTTTAGTAACTTCCTACCTATCTGATGCCCTCACAATAAACTGGATTTTCTGCCCAGTCTGTTTTTCCTAAGAATAGCCAAAGCCTTCCTTCTGACTAATATTGCAAGAACAGTGTCATCCTGAGGCTCAGACCCTCTTTACTTGCAGATTTCCTCCTTACTGTAAGATTGAATACTTTTCTGATCCTCTCATTCCTTTTAGTACCTCGCTTTAGTGTTCAGATAAAGCTTGTCTTCAGGATATTTGCGGTAGAATCAGAAATTCTCAGTCCCCGCTCTATTAACATTTGGAGCCAGATAATTATTTGTTGTGGGAGGGCTGTCATGTGCATTGTAGGATATTGTTCAGCATCCCACGTCTTTACCTACCATATGCCACTAGTACCCCGCCAGGTGTGACAACCAAAAACATCTCCAGACATTGCCAAATGTGCCCTGGGGGTAAAATCGCCGAGTTACAACCACTAGTCCAGGGTATACAGAGTGTCTAAGGAGTTAACATCATCTTAGGTTAGATGGTGTCCTGCTCCAGAAGGCAAAGTTCTTACTGAGCTCTTGTCAGAGCACATTTGTAGCCTTGACCCTGAGTCACACATTTTAAGACACATTGACAAAACAGAGAGCTTCAAAAGTAGAGTAACTTAGAAGATGAAAGACCTGGAGGTTGCCAATATACAATCTGGTCAATAGAAGTGAGCTGAGTTTGGTTTATAGAAAAATCAGAAAGAGTCTTTTAATTTGCACTGCTTTATAAAGAAAAAAAAAGGTAAAAGATCTTAGAGAAAGACACATTCCAACCTGATAGAAAGAATGGGTGCCTCGAAAGTTGGCGAGCTTCTCATCGCTGCAAGTTCAAGCAGAAACAGGGTCAGAGTGTTGTTGGAAGGAATCCCATACTGAAAGTGTCTTATCTCTCTTATCTCTTTCTCCTGATATCTATGAAACTTTCCTTTAGAGGTTTTTTTTTTTTTTTTTTTTGCATGTGCTTTGCTGTTTTGTTTTTTTTTTTTAACTACTAGTTGTGCCCATATTTCTTTGTGGATGGATTTTGCCACATCATTTGAACAATATTCCCAAGCAACTGAATGCTGAAGGGGACAGGGCCGAGTCACATTCTGACTAATCATGCATATTAACCACCTGTTAACTGCTCTGCCTCTAATAGCTCTTGTATCTTAATGTGTCAGTCACAGTGCTGGGCCTTAGTATGTGCTCGACAAGTACTGAGTAATCTTGTGTTGATTCTTCTTCACTCTGAAGTTTTCTGAATTCAACAATATAATTAATTAATTCCTTTTAAAGGATCAAATGTTGCTTGTTAGATGAAATAATCAGTTGGTTGATCTTTTTTTCAATCACCAGGTAGGCACATCTTGAAACAAAGAAAACTCCATTAACTTTTGTATGCCATTTGTTCCGAGTCTTGGCTTCCTAGTAGACTGTAAGATTCCTAAGTTCAAAAACTATTTCTTGGTTTAATTGCATACAGTATCTAGTGGAGCATGATGTACACCTAGGTCCTTGGTGAGTACCACCTTTCATGTTCCAAGTGTGGCAGTTCCACCAAGGAGAATGGCTTTCTCTGCCCAGCCACCTGGGAAGACTGGCTCTTCAGATGCCATTTCCAGAGATACACAACCCTTAGATGGTCCTCATGGGGGGAAATCTAAAGCAAGGCATTAGGACACTAGGCTCTTCTTCTAGCTTTAACACTTTGGACAATAAAGGAGTGTCCCTAAGCCCTTGGTCTCTCACTATGTGTTACGTGTGCTCTACCTACCTCTTATGAGAAGCATGGAAGTTAAGATCACCTACTCTGGTGCCAGATGATGTCTGGGCTCAAATCCTAGCACTGCTACTTACTAGCTTTGTGACTTAGGCAAGTTCCTTAATTTCTCGTTGCTGCACAACCCTCATTTTAAAAATAATTACACATGAAGTAATGTATATGTTAGCTTGATTTAGCCATTCTACCATCTGTAAATACATTAAAAAATCATGTTGTCCACCATAAATATATACAGTTCTTGCAAATTTAAAAAATAAATTTAAATGATTATAATAACAATAATAATCTTTTCATGAAATTGTTATAAGGCTTAAATGAGTTAATAGTGTCAAACACTTAGAACAGTGCCTATGACGTAATAAGCTCTTAATAATGGTAACTGTAGCTGCTTTTGATAATGTACATGAAAGAATTAAAAGTGCTCTGCATTGTAAGAAGTTATGTATGATTGGATCCTCTTTTATGCCATAGTTCTAACAAAGAAAATCTGTCTGCAGAAATAACTTCTCCCGTCTTCAAGGTGATTGCTGTACTGATTAGGATTTTCTATGCAGTGGCATTATAGGACTGGCTGACTCAAGTTTTCTCTCTTCACTAGAAAGACATACTGAGATTATCCACCTTTTCAGGCAGTAAGGGAGCTAATGATCTGCGAATCAAATGAATAAATACAGCACTAACCAGCAACAAGCTAAATTCCCAGCACACTTTGTGAAGAAACGCTGCCACATGATATGAAGTCATGCTTGATCTTGAATCCTATGTTCAGACCACTAGACAATGGCTTTTTCAGAATTGCTGACCCACCCAATCCATTCTTTTAAGGAATGACAAGGTAATGACAATGGTCTCCCTGCCTCCCATCTCTGTCTGACCTCTTTTATTTTAGGGGAGGAGGTTCATAATAAGCTGGTTGTTATTTTTTTCTTTAAGGTGAGTTCTTGTCTTCATTCTTTTCTGGTAAAGGGCAGAGTTCCTTCCCAAGCCAATGGGGGTCTTTGGATCCACTGGGAGGTGGGGAGAAGAAGGAATAAGAATTGCAAAAACTACCCTTAAAATCAAATAAAATTTCAATTGAATGACCTGAACTAGCAGTTTTAAGGAGCAAGTGATGAGGTTTCGTATGGAGGTTGAGAAATGCAATCATCACTGAAGGATTAAAATAAATAGTGCAATGAACCTTCGTCCTCCTTCTCCCATGCCTCAATGCCCCCTCTCCTTGATAAATACACAAATCTACATGGGTGCACACCATTTCAGAGGGTAATTATCCAAACGGTCTAGAACAAACAAAACAAGTGCAAATGTTATGTCCATGTTTAATGAAGACTTTGGAGTAGCTCAGTGAAGTGAAACCCATTCTGCTCCGGTCACGCTTTCCCATCCCCTGACCCCTCACACATGCAGCCAATAAGGGGCCTCATTTGAAATTCAGAGTCTCCGAGGCTGGGATTTAATAACAAAACTGGCACCTGTCACTTTTTCTATATATCGGCTGCACTCTACTGCTTTAACCATTAAAAACAACTCATCTGGGAGAAAATATAAAGCAATTGCTGGAAAATATTTATTCTTCAGGCCTACAATGACTCCTCAAGAAGTCATGAGCTGTGTGCTGCTAATTATAGGGAAAAAACACCTTCGAAGAAGTTATTCACGTGACTTAATTTCCATTGCCCTTTCCTTTTTTTTTTTTTTTTGCATGTCTTAATCTCATGACAACTTAGTATTCATGCCTTTGCACACCCAAGCAGCTATCTTTCTGTGATAAAACTAAAACTATCAAATGGATATATGGGAGTATGTATGTGCATGTACATGTGTGTTCCTGTATCTCTGGATTTAGAGGGGACATAAAAGACAGTTTATTCAAAAATTATTTTTTGAAATGCTAATATTCAGTATCACGTGAAGGGATATATAGAACTTAAGAGGAGACTTAAGTTTCATTGGTGTAACAGGCAAAATGGATGCTAGCTAGAAATCCATTATGGAATCTGACTTATCTAGACATAGCTATCCATTCCTGAAATAGCTTAAACACAAAATATTTCTAGAAAATCAAATTATTGCATTTTTTAAGATCGCAAAGACTTTTTTGAAAATTTCCAAATTGTATAAACAAAGAACCCCTCCCAGCATAAAGCCCCCCTTTTAGAGTACAACGGGACAAAAAAGAGTGACCCTAGCATTTTCACCTTTAAGACTACCTGTGTTCAAGATATTTCACCTTGTCTTAATTTTAGGTTCTTCTCCTAAACAATCCCCTGTCAAAACAAATTTGAAAGAAATAATGGTGGGCTAACCCCACTAAACTTAGTTAACATGAGAACAGCTTCTGAGGTACCTATCACAGATACAAACACACTTTGTTTTTTCCTTATTTTATTCTAACTTTCAACCTCTGGCTCCCTTAGAGGTTGAAACTAATTTGCCAACACACTAGGCATTTATGAGTTAACAGTTTTTGTGAAACCTCTAGGAGCCAGGACCAGCAGTAAATATGGCAGAGCTTCATTCATAGAAAATCTGGACTGAGATTACTGCCTTCCAAGGATATCTAAATTATTCAATGAGGAAAACAACTTGGTAGTCTCTTCCACAGCAGAATCTAATATGGGTAAAAGTCTCCCTGTGAAATAAGTAGGGGATTCCTTCACTTAGGCCTCTAATCAAAGTTAGAATTACTGTCTTGCTTCATCTCCCTTCTTGGTATGGACACTTAGATTAGATTGAAAGTGATCACCTCATCGTGAGTCTGGTCTAAAAATATTTGTGCTTGATATTTCATATGAGCATTAAGATTATGAAAATAAGACAACTAATTTAGAGTAAAATCCATACTGCCTCTTTTATGATCTAAATATTTTACAACATTCTACACCCTTCTCTGTTAGGAATCACATTGAGATTCTTACATTACAGTGATAGAGAAGGGACCAGAAAAGCTCAACTTAAATCTTGGCCTGTTATGCCGTCCATACTTTATGGCCAAGAAATGTGTCTTTTCAAGCAAATACTTGCCTGCTTTCTATATCAGTCTCAGTTTGTTGTTTGAGGAAAACTAGCTTCAGGTGAACCTCCATTGAGATAGAGTACAGCCTCCCATCTGAGTAAGGATGAGAATTATACTCTTAAATTTTTATATTAGCATGTCAACTCCTGCTTGCACATCTGGTATCTCAAGCATATGGATCTCTGTGTAATCAACGACCCAGAATAAGGACACTTCAGGCAGTTTCCAGGAAATTCAGTTGTTAATTGCCTTTGATCCTGCACTTGCTATAACCTTGTTTGGAGATAAACAACATTTAGGAAAGATAATGTAAGTAACAAGATAACACTCTCTTCCTTTAGGATTTCTGAGTTCCATACTGACATTACATTAATCATCAGAAACAATGTTATTCAGCTCTATTATCCTAAATGTTTGTAGAAAGGACTTTACTAACTTCATCTGTAATGTTTTGCTTTTCATTGTTATAGAAACCATAGAATAAAGATCCACTAAAGACTATTTCTGGAGATTAAAACAAAAGATGACAGAAATAAACTCATGTGCCCACCTCCTTGATCACTCCAAACACCAAGATATGGCCCCGAAGTCACAGAACTATATAAATAGTAAATAGAGATTTATTTATGGAAATGCTTATGAGTATAAACGTCATAGAAGAGATAGAGCTGGGGAGATCTACTCATTTACAATAATAAGGGAAATAACAAGGCATGCCATTGGTAGGTAAGAAATTTTAAAGAACTCTTCAAAGATCAAAAGAAGATAAGAATTGAACTGTTAGGAGAAAAAATAACCAAAATATTCACAAGAGCATGTCTATTAAGTGGAAGTGGTTCTAAAAATTCTTCACTCTTAAGGCAACAGAAGCACAGAGCAGACGAACGTTCAGCAACCATCAGAGCCATTATTTAAGAAAATCTATTTAGTGCACTGGGCAACCAACCTGGCTTCTGTCCCTCCACAGCTTGTCATGAGTAGGTTGCAGCACAGCATTTACCCCCAAGCTAAAACACTGAGTCTGAGTACTTAGGACAGGGAAGAACAGAGGCACTATAGGGAGTTAGTAACATCTAGAAGGAAAAAGAAAACACTTTACCTAGAAGTTAAGCTACTGGCATACTTGTCCCAAGGGTATGTCCTGCACATCTGCCACAATCACTCAGAAGTAAGATCTTGAACAAACATTAACATCAATGAACAGGCAAAGGATTTGCAAACACAACAGAAACACAAAGTTGAAGGCAGACAATGAAGAATCACCAGATATTTAAGTTCGCCTAACACCAAGAAAGAGAAACACCAAACTAAATCAACTGAAGAACCCTTGAGGAAAGAGTTAATAGCATAAATTGAAAAAAAAAAATTAACATGTCTTACTGATTCCCACAGAGATAAAAAAGATATACTATCCACAAAAAAAACACACTTAGGTATCTTTAATATTAAATAACTGATTCTCAAAATTTTAAAAATATGTACCGAAATAAATGGATTAAACAACAGAATGAACACAACAGGAAGAGAGGTTGAGAATAACAAGTAGAGAATCAAAAAATTCAGAATAATTACTAAAAGACAAAGAAATGAAAATCATTAAATAAAAAATTTACATTAAGACTATGATCCAAAGGCCAACATCTACTTAACGGAATCCTAAAGAGACCATAGAGAATGGTGAGGATATACAGGATGAGCTAGTAAGTAATAGAAGAAATCTTTCCAGAGCCAAAGATAAGACTCCATAGTGAGGGAGATTCATTCTCCAAGGGAATGAGAAATAGCTATCCTGTTCAGTCAGCGAGGTGTTCAAATCCCTGGTTTCTATGATGTTACTGTTTATCCTACTGTTTAGATCAAACAGGGTTTGCTTTATGTATCTGGGTGCTCCTGAGTTGGGTGCATAATTATTAAGAATTGTTGAGTCTTCTTGTTGGATTTTTCCTTTCACCATTATATAGTAGCCACCTTTGTCCTTTCTTACTTTTGCTATCTTAAAGCTTATGTTATCTGAAATAAGTATAGCTACCCCAACTTTCTTTTAGCTTCCATTTGCTTGGAGGATTGTTTCCCAACCCTTGATCTTGAGCCTGAAAGCATCTTTGTGGGTTAGATGCATTTCCTGTAGACAGCAGATACTTGGCTTGTGAATTTTTATCCACTCTGCCAGTCTATGTCTCTTCAGAGAACAATTCATGCAATTTACATTTATTAAGAGGATTGATATTTGGGGTAGATTTCCTAAGGACTCCTTGGTAACATTCAGAAAAATAATGAGGAAATCACAAAATCTTTTCAAGAAAAAACTTTTGCCCACATAGCCAAAAGAATCAGATTGACATCAGACTTCTCATTGACAACACTGGGTACTAAACAACAATGAAACAATATCTTCCAATTCACAAATAAAAGTATTTTGACCCTGGAATCTCATGCCTGGTCAAACTCGCACTTAAGTGTAAGAACCAAATTCATTTACTGCTTACAGAAACTTTTTTTTTAAAGTTGTAGAAAGTTACATTCTAATAAAGCAAAAAATATACAAAAGGAGAATATTTGAGATACAAGAAGCTTATAGTTAAGTCTGAATAATTACTTATGCGTAATGTAAAGAAATAATCTGGAATGAAAATCTCAAATGATCTCAACCTAGGAGATGGTGAAGAGGGAAATGAAAAGGTGCCGAGCTTTTTGTCATCTTCAGAGGAACACGCCGATTAATTCTAAACAACAACAAAATAAAGTTTATATATGGTTGTTAAAAATTTAGTGAGGATCCCAGAAACAGAAGAAAACAAAATAAAAACAATCAATCAATCCCATAGAAGATAGAGTCAAGAAAAGAGAAGGGAAGAAAGGAAGAGAAAAAGAGATGGAAAGGAAAAACACATGGCAAATTAATAACCTACACAACAAAGATGGTAGGGTAAAGTCCAAGCATAGCAATAATTACACAACACTTGAGTTTATTTTTTTATTATTATTTTTTTTGAGACAGAGTCTCACTCTGTTGCCTGGGCTAGAGTGCCTTGGTGTCAGCCTAGCTCACAGCAACCTCAAACTCCTGAGCTTAAGCAATCCTCCTGCCTCAGCCTCCCAAGTAGCTGGGACTACAGGCATGTGCCACCATGCCTGGCTAATTTTTTCTATAAATATTTTTAGTTGTCCAGATAATTTCTTTCTATTTTTTTAGTAGAGACGGGGTCTTGCTCTTGCTCAGGCTGGTCTCGAACTCCTGAGCTCAAACAATCCGCCTGCCTCGGCCTCCCAGAGTGCTAGGATTACAGGCATGAGCCACCATGCCCAGCCAACATCTGAGTTTATGAAACTCTCTATTAAAAGAGGAACTCAGATTGGGTAGTACCAAAACACTATACATGGCTTAGAGAAGGCACACATAAAACAAACTGATATGAAAACTTTTAATATAAACGAATAATTATTAACTCAGAATTGGAAATTAGAGCATAAATGAATAAGATAAATTTTCGCAGCCTGGTAAAGAAAAAGTTTAATATCTCTAGACCATTCCAATTAGAAAAAAAGAGAAAAGGAAAAGAGAAACTACCCAATAGAAAATGGGCAAAGTATGTGAACAATCCAAGAATGCCTGAAAATAAACATTAAGTAAAGATAATGAATCTCACTTGTAATCAAGATTATGCAAAGATAGATGTGGAATTATTTATACTTACCAAATTATTAAAATGCAAAAAAGCTGCAAAAATGTAAACAACCTAAATGTTCAAGAAATGGGGAAATATTAAATAAATCACAGTATATGTACATTGTTAAATATTCTGCAATCATAAAAAGAATGTTGTACATCTCTAAGTACTAACACTGTAAAAATCTCCAAAAGATACCTATAAAGCCAAAAATCAGATTTTAGAAGATACTATGGGCCCATTTACATTAAGAAGAAAGAAGCTCTCTGAATGTGTATGTGTGTATGTGTGTATGTGTGTGTGTGTGTCTATGTAGAAAAATGACTATAAAGAAACTTGCCAACAGATAACTATAGCTACTTATGAGGAAAGAAATATGATAGAGTAGATGGGATGGGGCTAAGAAAATAGAAAAACTTTTTTTATTTTTTATATTTTTATTAATTTTTTATTTTCATGTCAGAATATTATGGAGGTACAAATGTTTTGGTTACATGGATTGCATTTGAACTGCTTGAGTCAAAGTTATAAGTGTGCCCATCACCAAGATAGTGTACATTGTACCTGTTAGGTATGATTTCACTCATCCTCTCCTCCCCCCTCCCTCCTGCATGATTTCTTTTGAATTTTACTTCCATCTGTGCACATGAGTGCTGATTGGTTAGTTCCAATTTAATAGTGAGTACATGTGGTGTTTGTTTTTCCATTCTTGCAATATTGCATTTAGGAGAATGGTCTCCAATTCCATCCAGGTTGTTGCAAAATGTATTAATTCATTTTTTATAGCTCAGTAGTACTCCATGGTATACATATACTATATTTTATTAATCCACTCATATATTGGTGGGCACTTGGGTTGATTCCACATCTTTGTGATTGTGAATTGTGTTGCTCTAAACATTTGAGTGTAAGTGTCTCCTTCATAAAATGTCTTCTTTTCCTTTGGGTAAATACTTAGTAGTGGGATTGCTGGATCAAATGGTAGGTCTACTTTTAGCTCTTTGAGGTATCCCCATACTACTTTCCATGGAGGTTGACTAGTTTTCAGTACCATCAACAGTGTATAAATGTTCCTTTCTCTCTATATCCATGTCAGCATCTATCATTTTGAGATTTTTTTTATAAAAACCATTCTCACTGGAGTTAAGTGCTATCTCATTGTGCTTTTTATTTGCATTTCTCTGGTGATTAGTGACATTGAGCATTTTTTCATATGTTTATTGACCATTAGTCTACATTCTTTTGAAAATCTTCTGTTCATGTCTTTTGCCCACTTTTTAATGGGGTTGTTTGACTTTTTTCTTGCTAATTTGCTTGAGTTCTTTGTAGATTCTGGTTATTAACCCATTTATTGGATTTATAGCATGAGAATATTTTCTCCCATTCTATAAGTTGTCTGTTTGTTCTGTTGATTGCTTCCTTGGCTATGCAGAAGTCTTTTAATTTAGTCAAGTCCCATTTATTTATTTTCATTGTTACTGTGATTGCCCTTGGGGTATTCGTCATAAATTCCTTGCCTAAGCCAGTATCTAAAAGAGTTTTTCCTACATTTTCTTCTAGAATTCTTATGGTTTCATGTCTTAGATTTAAATCTGTTATTCATCTTGAATAAATGCATTTCACCACATAAAAAGAAACAAAAACAAAGATCACATGATTATCTCAATAGATGGAGAAAAAGCATTCAACAAAATTCACCACCCTTTTATGATAAAAACTCTTAATAAAATAGGCATAGATGGAACGTACTTCAAATTATAAAAGCCATATATGATAAACCCACAGCCAACATCATACTGAATGGGAAAAAGTTGAAAGCATTCCCACTCAGAACTGGACCAAGAGAAGGATATCCACTGTCACCCCATCTATTCAATGTAGTGCTGGAAGTCCTAGCCAGAGCAATAAGGCAAGAGAAGGAAATTAAGGGTATCCAAATTGGGAAAGAGGAGGTCAAACTATCACTCTTTGCCGATGATATAATCTTTACCTAGAAAACCCCAAAGATTCTACCAAAAGCCTCCTGGAATAGATAAATAAATTCAGCAATGTCTCAGGTTACAAAATCAAAGTACACAGATAAGTAGCATTCCTATACACCAACAACAGTCAAGATGAGAATCAAATCAAAGACTCAATACCTTTCACAACAGCTACAAAGAAAATAAAATGCCTAGGAATGTATTTGACCAAGGAGGTGAAAGATCTTTACAATGAAAATTACCAGTCACTGAGGAAGGAAATTGCAGATGATGTAAACAAGTGGAAAAGCATATCGTGCTCATGGATTGGCAGATCAACATTGTTAAAATGTCCATACCACCTAAAGTGATTTACAGATTCAATGCAATCCCCATCAAACTACCAACGTCATTTTTTGCAGATCTAGAAAAAAATAATTCTATGCTTCCTTTGGAACCAGAAAAGAGCCCGAATACCCGAAGCTCCCTTAAGCAAAAGGAACAAATCTGGAGACATCACTTTACCAGACTTTAAGCTATACTACAAGGCTATAGTAACTAAAACAGCATGGCAGTGACACAAAAATTGAGAAATAGACCAATGGAATAGAACAGAGAACCCATACACAAAACCATCAACACATTGACATCTGATCTTTGACAAAGTAGACAGCAATATACACTGGAGAAAAGAATCCCCATTCAATAAATAGTGCTTGGTAAAATTGGGTAGCCACATGCAGAAGACTGAAAGAGGATCCATATCTCTCACCACTCACAAAAATTAATTCAAGGTGGATAGAAAACTTTTACTTTTTATTCTATACCTCAGTCTTATTTAAATCTTTTCTGACAAGAGTAAATCTATGCATAAACTTCTATTGTTATACAAGGATATTTATCTTATGTGAAGCTATGGTTTAAGATATCTATACTTTTTATTATTTATTTAGCAAACATTTGCTGAGCACCCATTATATTCAGACTCTATGATGGCTAATACATCAGGAGTACAAAAAATGAATCATCTCTTGCTCTCCAAAAGAAGGGAAATTCGGGTGCTATTTACATTAGAATAAGTTTGTTAGGGTAGGGGTTGATGAAAGCTGATGCTGAAACCAATCACAGACAGATGGAAATAGAAGAATGGGATTATGAGTTAAGTTGTTGGTGGCATTATTCCAATGCAAATTTTGAGTAAAAATAGCATTTCTTCTTCTAACAGACTCAGTCTCACATACATGTGCATGCACACAAAGATGCAGTGCTGAAATCTTTCATCTTGATGTTTCTTTGTTCTTTTATTCAAATGATCACAAGATAAAAGACCTGGAAAACAGAATAATGCCTTCTAACTTCTGATGTAACAAAACGTTTTCCACATATAATCAAATTTTATTATATTCTTCACTAAAGCATGTGGGATTTTGGGGTCTTCCCATAATTTAGTCTCCCCATTTAGAAATCCATATATATACTCACTGTCTGTTCCTTGTCATTCGGAGGAAAGTAATAAGTAAGCATAAGTGTCATCAAGCATTTTATTTCTGATTCTTATATATGCAGTTATTAGGTCTGGAGAAGGTATAATATTACATTGGTAAGGCTACAGAGTACTTAATTTATGGCAGTAGGGGCAGCTAAAGCCATAGAGAATATAACTGAAAATCAGAAAATAATGCAATAGAATGCATAGAATGCACACCCTTGTTTAGTTCCTAAGGCTCTAATGCTGTGTTGAAGTTACATGATCTTGTATTTATACACTATTTGGGTTTAAAGTTGGTATATTATAATGAATAATTTAATAAAGCTACAGCCTAAACGCAAAGGGGAAAAAAACCAAACGTAATTACAACCTTGTGAAATGCCTTCCACAACAGCAAGAAGTCTTAAGGGCAAGTGGATTTAATAGATTCAATGACTAGAATATCATAATAATTCAAATTTGATTTTCTTTCTTCTGCCTTTCCAACCTCAAAAGTATTGCTTATTGTTACATTAACTATCATAAATGCTGAATTCCAATGGTAGATAATATTATAAATTTGACTTTAGCATTCATTCTTATTCTTAGTCTTTATATATCAACTCATAGTTTTTCTCCAAATTAAGATCTCCCACTATCTTGAGATGACTATGTAAAAGAAGCCACTAAAAACAAAAAAATATAAATTTAATAAAACTATACCATAATTATCTGGCATGGTCCAGCAACTGTTTAGGATCATTAATTTTGTTAAATTAAGAATTAAATCCCCTTTGATTCAACTCAGTTTGAAAATATTTTAAAAGTACACCCATCCTTTTTTAATATGTAGAATTAAATTTCTTGCCAATTGAGAGCAATATTTCTTAAATGTGCCATGGTTGATAAAACCACAGTTGGCAAGATCAGGGCTCATTAAAAAAATGGAGGGTTAGGATTAAAACTTTAAGGTTAGCATAGAATGCACATGTATGTACTTTTAAAAGAAATTCTTGAAACCAAATGTATGCCAAAAACTGTTAGATAATTCTTCTCATAAGTTACTTTCTTAAGTAATTCAAGAAACATTCCTAAAAAGTAGATTCTCTCCTAAAACCTATCCTCTTTTAAAAATTTTCCAACCGGCACCTACTGACTTGAAATTTGAGGGCTTTTGCACTTTGCAATCTCTCTTGTTTCAGTTTCTCAAGTCTCAGCAACATGTTTTGTACCCACTTGACCTTTTCACAGATTATCAAATTACCCCAAGGATGCATAATCAAATATCCTTTTTAGTAAATTTATTTCTATATTTGACAATTGTTTCTATTTAAAGCCCACACCCATGGGAAATGTACTTCTACTTACTTCTATTTTAAGCCCACACTGATAGGAAAAACTTCAGACAATTAAGGATTCCACTTTCTCCTTGTCCTGGAGCCATGGAGAAGTTCAAAAGAATTCAGAGGGACATCTGGTCTCTGGTGGAACTTCCATCCACGTGGGCATACTCTCTCATAGCCACATCTCCATTCACTGTGAGGCGAGTGGTCTATACAGGTCCCCCCTACATTCTTCTTTGTTCCAAAGCCTGCAGTCTCTTTAGATGCTACTCTGGGGTGCCTGGAAAATCTTCACTTTGAAATGTGGGAATCTGTATATTGATGCTTCCCGGCACCTAGAAATATCCTGTTAGTCTAGTGCTTGGCACACCATAGGAAACTCTGTGAGACTTTCTGTGGGTTGTCTGCCTAAAAAGACAACCATATATGTCTTTCCTTTGCTCTGGCACCTTGCTGGGAATGGGGAAAGTGTGGTGTTTTGCCACCTTTGCAGACTCAGCTCTGGGCTTAGGTGCAAATTTTCTTAGGTTCTCAAATCTATGTAGGTGTTCTTTTTCCCTCCCCCTGACTTGCATTAGATGGTGTAAGGGAGGCCCTCTTAGAATCTCACTGCCATCTCAGCTCTCTTCTCTTCCCCTCCTCAAGCATCTTCTCTAATCTTGATCACGGTCAACCTTGCCCTCTGTCATCAGAAATTCTTCAAAACCTTTGGTTTTATCTGCACTAAGCACACAAAATAGTCTGCTTTGTCCCTATTTCATAGGAAATTTGTGGCTTGCTTCCTGGCTTTTGTTTCCAAAAGCCACATCCCCCTGAGGAAAATATGTTTTAAGGAAAAAGGAATTTCCTTGGGGATTCTGAAAAGGAGGATACAGAGATATGCTAGGAGTCCCCTGAGCAAGAGGGATTTAAATCCCTCAGAGTCCTGTAGGTAGGGAGGTACACTGTGGCAATAAATAGCTTAGACCCAGGACTCCCACACACCAAAGTTTCCAGTGGCCAACGTGTGGAATGGAGGTGTGACACGTAAGGCCCAGCACGATCTATCTCCAACCTATATCTTTTGCCCAGCTTGGGCCTTTCTTTGTCATTCTCATCCTCTAAACTCCAGCCACAATGATTAATTTAGTTGCAGATGAGTTATGTTTTAGATGCCTATGGGAAATACAAGTGTGTAGCGGGAAGCAGAAATACACAAGTCTGAAGCTCAAGGGAGTTATCTGGGCTGGAGAAGATTTCATATTTTTCAGCCTGACGTTAAATTATGCAGGTGGATGAGCATCCCCAGGAAATGAAAAGAGAGGAAAGGTAATAAGAGAACAGAAGTACTCTAATGTTTAACCGAAAAAGGAGAAGAGGAAATCTGGAAAGAGAAACAGAGTGATAAGAGAGGAGAAAGAGCCCAGAAGACAGCCAACATGGAAAGGCTTTCATCAAGGAATTATTGCTCTCATTGAATGCAGGGGCATTTTCAGCAGACTGAAATAGAATAAACCAAAACAAACTATAATGAATTGTGATGCATTTATGTCATTCCAAGTGTGTCTGCGGATATGGTCCTGAAGCTACGGTAAATCTAGATAAGACAGGAAAATAAGTCATTTAGAAATTACCTTACTCAATTTCCTTGCTTTTTTTTTTTACATGTAGGGAATGTGCCTTCTTTGGTTTTTGAAGGCGAACAGCTTTTCTCTTCCACCTTCCTCATTCATTCATTCAATCTGTCAGCTACTCATTAGGTCAAACATTCATTGATCTTTCACGCTTCTTTGAGGCAGGTATATGCTCTGGATATTGTGCTTAGCACTGGAGTTTAAAAAATGTACAGTACTTCCCTTCAAGAATACTATGGAAAGCAATAAATATGAAAATAAAGAATTATAATATAGCATTGTAAGCAGTATTGCAACATATACACAATGCTAAGGAAGTTCTCCAAAAAGAAAGACTCCATTTGGGGGAATTATTAACATTTGAATAATCTGTCACCTAGAATCATCTCCTTTATTCACTAACCATTTCATTCATCTCTTCAACCAATATATAATAACTGCTACCATGCTTAAGACATTTTACTGGGGCTGGGGAAACAGCAGTGAATAAGATAGACACATACTTGAGAGACTTGTTTGGAAACAAAGTACAGGGGCTTTAATATGCAGATTTGCCATTTACTTTGGTTGTCCAGAGGCTTTTATTATTCAGAACTACGCTCTCAGGTATCTTCTAGATAGAAAGGAAGTGTTTGGACACTCACATAAGAATCTCTACTCCATAGACCAGTCTAATTTCCCCATAGCCAGAAAGACAGGGATGATGACTTCATCCATTTCTAACTCATGGAATCAGAGCAACTGCAAATCTGAGAGAGAGATACTGATTTCATGAAATTTATCAGGGATAAGAGGGAAGACAAAGCTGTAAAATAAAAATATATTTTAAATAGCTAGTTACATTTTCTCCGCATTTTGAAAGTATTATACACTGACCTCTGGCTTTCGTTTATTGCTATTAATAAATTAGCTCTCAAATTAGTTGTCAATTTACGTATGAAAGATAGTCTGACTGCTGTTCAGTTCTCTGCTTTTTGTTTCTCAGATTATTTAGTTGTGAACCTAGGATTCATAGGACTTCTCAAATTTGAGGATGATTCCTTATTATTAATAATTCTTGAAAAAATTCAGCAGTTATCTCTTGAAATAATTACCATTCTCATAATTCTTAGATGCCAATTTGACTTTTTATCTTATTCTCTATCTTTTTAATCTCTTACCAGTATTTTGTATCATTTTTGTCTTTCTGTTCTGAATTCCATATAATTTCTTTAGATCTACCTCTGAATAACTAGTTATCTTTATAGCTTTATCTAGTCCAGAGATAGCAAATTATGGACTGAAAGAACAAACCTGGCCCACAACCTATATTTGTATAGCCTAAAATCTTAAGAATGGTTCTCAATCTTAAGAGGTTGTAAAAATTAGAAAACAAGCAAAAAAGAAGAACGTAAGACAAAAAAATAAAGTCTGCCCCTTTACAGAAAAAGTTTGTTGACCCCTGATCTAATCTATTGAATCTTTCTACAGACTATGTATTCCACAGAATATTTAATTTCACTTATATTTTTCTATTTGGTTCTTCTTTAAATTTGTTATTTTCTTTAACCCTGGCTTTTGATTCATGTTTTTAGTTCACCTTTTTATGTCTTTAATAAAAATTTATTTATTTATTTATTTATTTCTGAGACAGAGTCACATTCTGTCACCCAGGCCAGAGTGCAGTGGTGTCATCATAGCTCACTGCAACCTCAAACTCCTGGGCTCAAGTGATCCTCCTGCCTCAGCCTCCCTAGTAGGTAGGACTACAGGCACACACCCACTATGCCCGGGTAATTTTTCTATTTTTAGTAGAGAAAAGGTCTCGCTCTTGCTCAGGCTGGTATCAAACTACTGATCTCAAAGGATCCTCCCACCTCGGCCTTCCAGAGTACTAGGATTATAGGTATAAGCCACTATACCCAGCCTTGAATAAACATTTTTAAAAAATTATTCTGCATCCTAAAATTCTAGTAGTTGAAGGTCTTTGAGTCTGATTCTGCTGCTTATTGCTTCTGCTAACTCCCACTAATGGTGTTTTATTTCCTTATGGCTTTGTTACTTTTCTATTGTGAGCCCATAATCATTGGTACTATAACACAAGCAAGTCTTTTAGATCTAAATTGAGGTTGTTTTCCTCCAGAGAGGATATTGTTTGTTTCTGTAGACACTTAGAAGTACTACCTACCTAAGAATACATTAAATAAGAATTCTCAATTTACAGCTTTTGTTTCAAGTAAATGGTATAAATTCAGGCTCAAAATCTACATAAATGCTGGCTTTTATGTAATACATAAATTCTCCAGGAAGTATTTTTTTTTCTTCTCTACCTAGAGTTAAAACTGAGGTAATCAATTTCCTTGCATTCTGCAACTGCACGGTACATTTTTTCTTGTTCCCTACTTCCCCAAGTGTGTAGATTTTGCTAGCTCACAAAATAGGCAGGGAAAGGAATGAAAGATTTTCATTCTGCTTTCTCACCTCTTGGATGTCTCAGAGCTTTAGCTTTGCCACACCTCCCCAACTGCACCAGTCTGCCATTGAACATAAGCTCTAGGCTACCCACTGTCCATAGCTAACTTCCATCAGGAGATGCTACAGGTACTCCGTGAGCTCTGTGCTCACTTACTTCACTGAACTCTTGTTCTTACTTCTTCAGGTATCTATTTAAAAGAGGGCTTAAAACTATGTTTTTGTTTTTGTTTTTTTGCCATTTTTCAGGATTTTATGGTGGGAGAGTTTCAAGATTCTAGCCTGCCATCATATTTGCCAGTAGTAATAAATTACTAAATAAGTTATTTAATTTATTAAAGTTTCTGTGGTTTTAGGATTTTATGTAACTATATATTATATATATAATACATATATATGTTTTGTTTCATTTTGTTTTTGCCACAACCTATCCAATTGTGCTGATTTTGAAACTATTGTCTCTCAGCTCTAATCAATACTTCTATATACGGTGTTGATAGCACTGGGGCTATCTATCTGCTAAATATATTTTTCCTTGATCAAGTAGTTTCTTGTGTATTCTACCAATAGGAAGCACTCTAGGGGAGTCTAGAAGGTTGAAGGATGAAAGCAAAATTTACTTTCCATTCGTATCAGTTTTGCCCCGGAACAGGCACTTAGGTTGATAGCAGAGCAAATTTCTCTAGCTTTTTGTGGCACTCTCAGGAAGAGCCCATCAGTCTCCTTCAGCAGTATAATACCATTTGGGCTGCTTCTTCTCTCAGAGTTCTGAGTACCAACTCCCTTGGGCTCCTTCTCAGAGTTCCTTAGGTACCAGAAGGTAGAATATCCTTTTCAAAAATATAAATCCCAATCTGTGTTGCCTCTCCACTGAGCTTATTGCTTCCAGTAATCCCAATATCTTCACTCTATTCCCCTAGCTCTAGGATTGACTGCCATATTCTATAGTTCTTATACCTGTGTTATTTCAGTGTTACTATTTGTCTTTTTCTGTCCTCAAACACCTGCTTAACAATTTTCCATATTATATTCTCTCTGTGACATATCTAGTATTATTTCTGTTTTCTTTATTTATTTTTAAATCACATATAATAATTGTACACACTTATGGGGTATAGAATGGTGTTTTCATACATGTATAGAATGTGTAATGATCAAATTTGTCATATATCTGTTGGTCATATGCAGATCTTCTTTTGAGAAATGTCTGTTGAAATCTTTTGCCCATTTTTTAAACAGATTATTTTGTGCTTTTTTTATTATTGAGTTGTTTGAGTTTCTTGTATATTCTGGATATTAATCCCTTGTCAGATGAACAGTTTGCAAATATTTTCTCCTATTCTGTAGATTGTCTCTTCACTCTGTTGATTGTTTCCATTGCTGTGCAGAAAAGCTTTTTAGTTTAATGTAATTTCATTTATCTATTTTTGCTTTTGTTGCCTGTGCTTTCGAGGTCTTATCTAAAAAAAGCTTTGCCCAGTCCAATGTCATACAGTGTTTTCCTTATGTTTTCTTCTAATAGTTTTACAGTTTCAGGTCTTACACTTAAGTCTTTAATCCACTCTGAGTTAATTTTTGTAAGTAGTGAGAGATAGAGGTTTACTTTCATTTTTCTGTATGGGGATATCTAATTTTTCCCTCTCCACTTATTGAGTAGACTGTCCTTTCCCCAGTGTGTGTTCAGAGATAAAAAATGAGGCATTACAACTGATATCAGAAAATATCATTAAAGACTATTGTGAACAACTATACCCCAAGAAATTTAGCAAGCTAGAAGAAATGGAAAAATTCCTGGACACATACAACCTACCAAGATTCAATCATGAAGAAATAGAAAACCTAAACAGATCAATAATGAGTAAAGAGATTAAATCAGTAATAAAAAGTCTTTCATTAAAGAAAAGCCCAGGACCAGTGAATACACTGATGAATTCTACCAAACATTTTAATAATTACAAATTCTTCTCAAACTATTTCAAGAAATTGAAGTGGAGGGAATTTTTCCAAACTCTTTCTACAAGGCCAACATTACCCTGATACCAGAACCAGATGAAAATATTAATACAACAACAACAAAAATACAGACCTGTATCCCTGATCAACGTACTTGCAAAAATCATCAACAAAATACTAGTAAACCAAATCCAACAGCATATGGAAAACATTATTCATCATGACCAAGTGAGATTCATCCCAGTGATGCAAGGATGTTTCAACATACGCAAATGAATAAGTGTGATACATTGTGTTAGTAGAATGAAAGACCAAAACCATATGATCATCTCAATAAACACAGAAGAAACATTTGATAAAATTCCCCATCCCTTTCTGATAAAAACTCTCAACAAACTAATAATATAGGGAATGTACTTCACCACAATAAAGGCCATATATGACAAACCCACAGCTAACATCATATTGAATGAAGAAAAGTTGAAAGCTTTTCATCTAAAATCTGGAGCAAGACAAGGATGCCCACTTTAACTACCTTTATTTAACACAGTACTGGAAGTCTTAGCCAGACAAAGTAATAAAGAACACCAAGTTGGAAAGGAGGAAGTTGAATTTTCCTTTTTTGCAGATGACACAATTTTATATATAGAAAACCCTACAGACATCACACAAAAAAACTGCTAGGACTGATAAACAAAGTCAATAAAGTGGCAGGTTACAAAATCAACATACAAAAATTAGTAGCATTTCTATATTCCAATAGAAAACCACTTGAAAAAGTAGTCAAAAAAGCAATTTCATTTATAATAGCTATCAGAAATAAAATAAAAATAAAATACCTGGGAATTAATTTAATCAAGGAGGTAAAAGATATCTACAGTGAAAACTACAAAGCACTAATGAAAGAAATTGAAGAGAACACAAATAAATGAAAAGATATCCCATGTTCACGGATTGGAAGAATTAATGTTGTTAAAATATCCACACTATCCAAAGCTATCTATAGATTCAACGCAATCACTATCAAAATGCCAATGACATTCTTCAAAAATCTAGTAAATTTAGGAAAAAAATCTAAAATTAATATGGAACCACAAAGACCTAAATTAGCTAAAGCAATCTTGAGCCAAAAGAACAAAGCTGGAGGCATCACACTACTTAAATTCAAATATAACTAAAACATCATAATACTAGTAATAAAAACAGACACATGAAAAATTGAACAGAATAGAGAACCCATAAATAAATGCATGCCAACTGTTTTCTACATAGGCACTAAGAACATACATTAGGCAAGGAATAGTCTTTTCGATAAATGTTTCTGTTTTATTGACCACAACATCTCCACAAAAAAAGTGGTCAGTTAATACTTGCCTTCAATAATTCCCAAATTATTAGGAAAACAAAGGCATAATATTTAGCTACTACTTGCCAGGATAGCTGTGCCAGTTGGCTTCCTCCAACACCTGTTCTGATAAGCCCAATGCCAAAGCTATTAATTATTTAATTGCTATTAAATATTTTGAATATCTACCATGTCTGTCACATCATATCCTGAGATATTTAGTATAGTTATGTCTGAGATTTAATTTGTATATACTTCATTTGTGTGTGAATATTATGGCAGACAAAAACTTGTTATATTAGAGTTAAATAGTAACCAAAAAAAAAAGACAATTCTGACCTCAATTTCCTTAATTTGATATTGCTATGGAAAGGAAAATCTTATTCAGCCAATCATTGCACGTTTTGCTTAATGACAATTTTATCTGAACATAAATATCTCTATCTAAACCACATAGTGACCTGGTGTTTCTAACTCATCAAATTAGCTTGATTGTATCCATACCCTAGATAAACAGGCACCCCCTTGTGGTGTTAATGGAGCTAAGAGGAATGGAGGGAAAAGAGTGGAATCAGGAATGTGGAACTAGGACCTGTGGTAGCTGAGAATAAAATATATCGTTGTGACCTGAGAAATCACTTTTATTGAATGTATCTGGTTGTTTAAGATGGTACTTTGTGGGTTCATGAAGATCAGATCTTCCTCAAACTATCCTTGTTGGAAATCTTAAACACTGACCAAACTTGTGGAACCTTGTATTTGGCAATAGAAAATCTTTCATAGGCAATAATTTACATAGCCTCCTACAGACTTGATATCAAATGAAATATTGCTTTTGTCCCAAATCAGTTCCCAGTACAATGTTTCCCAAACTGGCATCTCAGAGCCACCTACAGCACAGCCATCTAAAGTGCTTGTAAAAAATGTTACTGACTCAGATTTGATGGGAATGGGTTCTAGGAATGTGAAACAATATATTTGGGAACGATTTTATTGCTAGGAATAATATCCTTGTGGTATGATACATAATGATGGGCAATGTGTATTGAGCATGTATCATGTGCCTCTTCTAATGCTTCACATGCATTAACTTATTTAACCTTCAGGGTCATCCTATTATAATCGCCATCTTTGAAATAAGGAAACAGAGGTATAGAAAGTTACATAATTTGCACAAAATACATAGTGAGGAATTGGTAAATGCAGGACTTATACTGATGTAGTCTGACCCCGGTATCTGCATACTCAACAGCTGCCCCATGCTGCCTACATAATAACCACCAAATCTCAGCTGTGGAAATTAATCTGACCCACCCTCCCTTGAAGTATCAAAATTCCAAAGAATCAATAAGATTTTCAGCACTCTAATAATACATGAGAAAAATAAAATTCCTATGTCAAAAAATATTTACTCACATGTAAAAACAAAAAAATACCCATACTTACAAAGAGTTTATAAAAAAATCCTTTATTCATGTAGCTTCAATGAAATATTTTGACAATATCAATCAACCAATCAATACGATATGGATTAATTCTACCTGGAAATACATCTATCTATGTTTTTCTTTTAAAGAAAACATGTCTGACATTTCACTATGCCAAGAAAGTTTGGAAAATGTTTTGGATTGTTCTAAATAATCAAAACAATTCCATCTCTCATCCTACTTCACAGGGATTTGACCCAAAAGAAGCAGAGACAATGCCAAACTATTGTGATAATACAAGGATGCTTTATAATCAAAGTAATACGAAGTACTTAGTATAGACAGAATATCAGGATTAGACAGGACTAAAAGTAAAATTTTTTTAAAATGAGATTTTATTTGATTTTTTCTCTACATATTTGAGTGTGTTTTATTGGGAGGAGACAAATATTGTGGAATAATTCATCTGCCAAACAGTTCATGTCCTTTAATAGTTAGCAAATTATTAAAGTGTGCTTTTACTGACTTTGCCATTTGAAATTAAACAGGTTATTTTTATTATATACCGTTGATGGTTTCTATGATTATGGGAGTTATCAAAATACATCAGCTGAGTTTGGCAAAATGGTAAGCTCTTTTGTTTGGAAGGTACTAACTTAACTTCAAGGAGATAAACTTTGTTAAGAATATACTGACTTTTCCAGGGATCAATGAAGTGAAGAGATTATTTAACAGTCATTTAACAGCAAGATTTCATAATAAAAACTAAATAAACAAACAGTTAAGGTGAAATAGAGATTAGAAGTGTCTATCAGAGGCCTTGAAACATGGTGGTTAAGAGCATATGGTATAGAGTCAGCTAGAAATGGGTTCAAATCCTGGATTCGCTACCTCGTGATTCCTTGATAGTCTACAAGCACCTTACAGTAGGGACTGTGTTTATGAATGTGTTCAGACAGCAGACACTCAACAAAGAACTCAAGAGTTGATTTGTGTGAGTTTCATTCTATGTTATAAATTTGCTGAACTGATTTCTATTTCTCACCCTACCTACTTACTATCCATCTAAAGAATGTCTGCTCTTTCTTCTTGATTTAAGTCTTTTCTGACCATACTCCAGCCCTTTCTTCTCTATTCTCAGTTTAATCCTTTTCTTCTCTATCCTCTAAAGAATATCTTGCCTGTATCTTTGTCATAACATCTAGAAAGATACATAGTTTTCCTCACTTATACATTTCCTTTCCCTCACTAAATCATGAGAGCCTAAAGGACCCAAACTGATCATTTTTGTATCACTAGCTCTTAGCACAGGGACGGGCATATGGCAAACATTCAGCATTTGCTAAATAAATGAAAAAGTGATGGAAAAGGTGAATAAATAAATACTTGAATTAGGAGGTTAGTTGTTTTTTCATTACTTCAAGTTTCAAATTGGAATGTAGGATTTGCAATAAATCACACAAGAGGGTTTAATTGAAAAATCTTGGGGTAAAGGAGAAAAATGAACACAAAATACACACAAGAAATTTTATACTAACCCACTTAACTATTATGTCAACTAATATGGGAAAAGAGGAAAAGTTCTCTCATTGACTCAGAAGACTGACATTTGACGACTAAGATAAGAAAGGTCAACACAAAGGTTTACCTCTTTGCATTCATGAAATGGCCACATCTAAACTATTTCAAAGAGATCATATCTATCTCTCTTAACTATCTCCTAAAAGTAGGTGCCATAAACATTAGTAAATCATTTTTTGTTTCTCTAGATCTTCTCTATGATTTTATTTACATAAATGATTTATATGAACTATCAGTATGGACTTATAAGAAGATTAAGAAAGGAATTAATTATTCATTATTAGCAGTGTTTATTTCCAATATCAGTATTGATTGTTCTCTTATAGCTCTGAGTCTTTCCTTTTATGATGAGCTATAATTGTGCTTGCTGTTTTTAGGTTGTTGTGTAAAGTTGCATTTCTGCATATAATTGGGGGTATAGTTATGGAATTAAGTGGTTTCCATTAGTTTTTTGAATTTTTGAGAACTATAACAAGGGATTATTAGAGTTTTTTAATTAGCTAATTTTATTTATTTAAATTTAATGAATTCTAATTAAATATAAGGCAATCAATGTTCTAACCCTTCAACTTCACACATGTGCACAAAATAATTGGCATCTTGAATCAGTAGTCACCCAGATATTCTTTGAGTTTACTAATGGAGCTAGGAGAAACAGAAAAGAGTAATAAATTCTTGCTGGGTAATCAGATACTACACAATCAGAGACTTAAGGAAATTTTTCTAATTTTCATTCAAGCTTTCTTTAAAAAATTGAGATAGAACTCACATATCACAGAATTCACCATTTTAAAATGTAAAAATCAGCAAGTTTTAGTATATTCACAAGGTTGTACAACTATCACCTGTATTTAATTCCAGACTATTTTCTTCTCTTTAAGAAGAAACTCCATAGCCATTAGCAGTTACTCTCTATTCAACATTCCTTCAAATCCTGATAGCCACTAATCTATTTTCTGTCTCTATGAATTTTCTTATTCTGGATATTTTATACAAATAGAATAATACAATTTGTAGGATTTTGTGTCTGACTTTTTTACTTTATAATAATGTTTTTAATGTTCATACATATTGTATCATGTATCAATATGTCATTCCTTTTTATGACTGAATGATATTCCATTGCATGTATATGTCACATTTTATCTGTATATGTCATATTTTAATCTATATAAGTTAATGGACATTTAGATTGCTTCCACTTTGAGGATATTATGAATAATGCTGCCATGAGCATTCTTATACAAGTTTTTGTATTTCATATGTTTTCATTTCTCTTGAGTATATATCTAGCAGTGGAATTACTGGGTCATATGGTAATTCTATGTTTAGCATTTTAAGAAACTGCCTAAATGTCTTCCAAAGTGGCTGGACCATTTTAAATTTGCACGAGAAATGTATGAGGTTTCAAATTTCTCCACATCTTTGCCAACACTTGTCATTTAATTTTTTTTAATTATAGCCATCTTGGTGGGTGTGAAATGGAAACATTTTTAATATATTTTTTTCTATTTCTATGTAATGGAATCAGAAGGAAGCAATTTGTTCCATTACTAAACAGATGTATAATAAGCATCATTCTCCAACGCACATGGAAATTCAATTCAAGAAACAGACCGTATGTATACTGGAACCTAGGAAGTCTCAAAGCGGAAAAAAAAAAAGGTATAAATTAGACCACAGTTACTGATTACAATGTAAAATGAAAAACATTAAATTAAAAAAATTAACAAGCTCTCATATAACCTAGAGCTTAGGTCCTATACATCTGAAAGTGAAAAAAAATCAAAACAAAATAACAAACCCCCCAGACTTTCAAATAATCCATGAATTGTGAGATTGAACATGAATTTTTTAAAAAATCTAGAACTGAATTATTATGAAAGTGCAATATACAGATATAGCAAGATGTATGTGATGCAGCTGAAATAGTCCTCAAATGCAATTATAGCCTAAATGCATTTATTGGCAAACTAGAAAGCTTGACAAAACAAAGAACTATGTTTTAAAATCAAGAAGTTCAGAAAGTACAAAACAAACCCAAATAAATAGAAGAAATTGATAAAATAGGACTTTTCTAACCTGAAAAAGAATATCAATTAAAATCATACAGTAAGTATCAAACTTAATAGTGAAACATTAGAAGTGTCCCCCTTAAATTTAGGAGCAATGTAAGTATGAACACCATCATTGGGCATTGACTAGAACTTCAGGTTTTAATGAATATAGTAAAGCAAATATACTATATTTTATACATATATTTATGCATTATTTACATTTGTATGTGTGTGGCTTATATAGGAAAGGATTAAATTTGGTTGGTTTTTATTAATCATGTGCTGTATTGTGTGTATGTTATTTGTTATTTAAATAACACACAAAAATTTAGCTGAAAACTCTTAGAACTAATAGAAGAATTTAGCAAGGTTGTGGAAATTAAGATTAACATAAGAATCTCAAAAACATTATGTGGAACAAAAGAAGCCAGATACAGAAACTCATATGCTGTATACATTTATGTGAAGTCCAAGAACAAACAAACCAATCTCTGGTGATAGAAATCTAAATAATGGTTGCCCTTGAGGGTGGAATGATACCAAAAAAATTAAAATTGTATCAAAATGTTGGCTGCTCATATAAAAAAATTAGATCCTTACCTTATACCATACACAGATTAAGACTTAAATCAAAAATATAACTTAAAATTGTTAAAAGAAAAGAGGAAACAATATTTTACCTTCTGCACAGCCAATGACACAATCAATCGAGCATATAGACAACATACAGAATGGGGGAAAATATTTGCATTTGTACATCCAATAAAGAGCTGATAACCAGAATCTACAAAGAACTCAAGCAAGTCAGCAAGGAAAAAATCAAACAACCCCATTAAAAAGTGGGCAAAAGACATGAACAGAAACTTTTCAAAAGAAGATAGACTAATGGCCAAAAAACACATGAAAAAATGCTCAATGTCTCTGATTATCAGGGAAATTCAGATCAAAATCACAATGAGATATCACTTAACTGCAGTGAGAATGGCATATATGTAACCTAAACATTTTTACCCTCATAATATGTTAAAATAAAATAAAAATAAAAATAAAAAAAATCTTGAAACAACAGATGTAGGCATGGATGTGAAGAGAAAGGAACATTTATACACTGTTGGTAGGACTGCAAACTAGTACAACTTCTATGGAAAGTAGTATAGAGATACCCCAAAGAACTAAAAGTAGACCTACCATTTGATTCAGCAATCCCACTACTGGGTATTTACCCAAAGGAAAAAAGACATTTTTTAAAGAAGACACTTGTATTCGAATGTTTATAGCAGCACAATTCATTACCTCAATGATGTGGAAACAACTCAAGTGTCCATCAGTACATGAGTGGATTAATAAAATGTGGTATATGTATACCATGGAGTACTACTCACTCATAAAAAGTGGTGATCTAGTATCTTTTGTAACAATTTGGATGGAACTGGAGACTATTCTAAGTGAAGTACTGCAAGAATGGAAAAAGAAAACACCACATGTACTCAATACTAAATTGGAACTAACTAATCAACACTTATGTGCAGATATGGAAGCAAAACTCAACAGAAATCAAGTAGGTGGGAGGAGGGAGGAGGGGGGGTAAATTCACACCCAATAAGTAAAATGCACACTACCTGGGTGAAGGGCACACTGATAACTTTGACACAAACTGTACAAAAACAAATTATATAACCAAATGCACACCCCCATAATATTCTGAAATTTAAAAACTAAAGTTTCCAGGCCGGGCGCGGTGGCTCACGCCTGTAATCCTAGCACTCTGGGAGGCCGAGGCGGGTGGATCGCTCAAGGTCAGGAGTTCAAGACCAGCCTGAGCAATGAGCGAGACCTCGTCTCTACTAAAAATAGAAAGAAATTATCTGGCCAACTAAAATATATATAGGAAAAAAAAAAAAAATTAGCCGGGCATGGTGGCACATGCCTGTAGTCCCAGCTACTCGGGAGGCTGAGGCAGTAGGATTGCTTAAGCCCAGGCGTTTGAGGTTGCTGTGAGCTAGGCTGACGCCACGGCACTCACTCTAGCCTGGGCAACAAAGCGACACTCTGTCTCAAAAAAAAAAAAAAAAAAAAACTAAAGTTTCCATATATATACATATATATATATATATTTTTTTTTTTTTTTGAGACAGAGTCTTACTCTGTTGCCCTGGCTAGAGTGCCATGGCATCAGCCTAGCTCATAGCAACCTCATGGGCTCAAGCAGTCCTTCTGCCTCAGCCTCCCAAGTAGCTGGGACTACAGGTAGGTGCGACCATGCCCGGCTAATTTTCTTTAGATGTATTTTTAATTGTCCAACTAATTTCTTTTTATTTTTTTTTTCTTAGTAGAGACGGGGTCTCGCTCTTGCTCGGGCTGGTCTCGAACTCCTGAGCTCAAACAATCCTCCTGTCTCAGCCTCCCAGAGTGCTAAGATTACAGATGTGAGCCACTGCGCCCGGCCCTTTATATATTTTTTATCAAAGGTCAAAGGGCAAGATTTATATATAAAATAACTACTACATTTGAACAAATCAACAATAAAAACTTTTGTATGACATAAAATTCCTTGAACAAATTTTTTAAAAGAAAGAAAATGGAGAAAAATTTTTTTCAACTTATAGAACAAAGTAGTAATATCCACAATTTATAAAAACTCTCTGCAAATCAGTAGAGAAAAAGACAAATACTCTAGTATAAATGTGGGCAAAGTTTATGAACAGACAATTCATAAAAGATGAACTACAAACAGCTGATATACATATGAAAGATTATCAAGTTTTGTAGTACCAATTAAAATAATGAGATACTATTTTCACATAGCAAAATGGCAAGATTAAAATGTTTTACAATTTTAAGTGTTGAAGATGTAAAATAATTGGTATTTTAGTATTCTGCTGACAGTCATGCAGATATAGCTACTTTGTAGGTCAAATTGTCAGGACATCTGATTAATAAAATTAATATTATTCATTTCCTATGAGTTAGTAATTCAATTTTTTGGTATTCAACGTTGAGAATCATTGGCACGTGTACATAAATAGATACAAAGATTTTCAAAATATCATTGTTTATAATTTTAAAAAATCAAAGCAATGTATATGTCCATCAATAAATGACTAGAAGAATAAAATGTGATATATTTACATTTAAAACACTACATAACAGTAAAATGGAATAAACTGGGTCAATATTATATCAACTTAGATACCAAAAACATAGTTGAGAAGCAAAAGTAAGCTGAGAACTATATATACAGTACAAAACAGTTTATACTTTTAAACTCACATACACACCAATGCTACATATTTTCAATGAATTCTAATACATGTAAGTGAAAATACTAAAAAGAGTAAAAACATCCATCCAACACATGCCATTGCCTCTAAGAGAGCCATAATGCCATAAAGGGAAATTCAAGGAAGAAATTAGTTTTATTTTTAATAATTTCTTGAAAAATAAAGTGCTTTCATATATTGCTTGTGTTTTTAAAATATTAAGGGTGTTTTTTTCAGGGTGGAAGAATACAGGTGAATATTAACTTCTCAATAATATATATTATTATTATTATTTTCTTTTCCAAAATACGAGTAAAAGAGAGAAGTAGGAGGAGGGAGGTAAGAAGAGGAGAGAGTAGTCTAAGGAGTTACATTACTAGAAGGGCTTGGGGAGGAAAAGTGTTTTCTGATTATTCCATATAGTATCTCTTTGGTGTCAAGAGTCACCTGGATCTGACACTAACAAATTGAGTAAGTCAACCATCTTCTTTGAGCCTCATTTTTTTCATCTATTGAAAGAGGAGGCAGGATTTAGTTCCCTTTGTAAGGCCCCTTCCAAGGCTGCTATATAGTTCTATATAGTTCTATGAGGCTATCTGATTTCTCCTTTACAAGTAGGGAAAGAAAGCTCCTTTTTATTCTTTCTACTAGGAATGTATCCCCATAGCAAAAGGGAATTTGGATTGATCTGTCACCTCTCTCTGTCTCTTTCTCTTTCTCTCTCTCTCTCTCTCCCCCCTCCTGTCTCTCCCCTCCCCCTATAAGCAGTAATTATTGTCCTTAACAATCACCACATAAAGAAAAAATAAGAACATTATCCCTTAGTATATTGTTCTTCTTTTTGTCATTGCATGAAAGAAATGTTACCATATGATAGGCCATAATGCGGTGAGTTATAACCCTTTTGTAAATCTCTTGAGACAAGCTTATGAGGTGGGTGGAGCCTGTATTCCAAGCTTCCCCATCACCCAGTTCGGTCCATTTCTTCCATTTCATTGGCGCCCTCCTTCTTTGAGTAGCCAAGGTCCAATTGAAGCCTATTCTAAGGAAAGTACCTGTGTACGCTTTAAAAAATGAAATGTGTTATCCTTGCTAAGCCTGTTTTAACTTTACTGCTGAATAAAACCAAAATTTAATGGCTTCAGTGACATGTGAGGGAAATCTGAAGCTTTTGAGTCCTTTGAAATCTCAACAATAGATCTATTTCTCCTCAGTTACCAGAAAGCTGGTTCCTCTCACTCTCACTGAAGGGGAGACTTCAAATGCCAGCAAGTTAAGCCATGGCCTTCATATCTCACAAAGGACTGGGATTAAAATCTGAATTCATGACTCCTGAACTCTCAGGCTTGCTTCAGTAAGATACTCCGGACAACTTTTTTTTCTGATTTCTTCCATTTGCCTAGCATATCTCTATAAAATCCCCTCTTCACTTTAACCCTCTTGTTATCATTAATCGATTCTAGATGTCTTGCTATCCTTATCTCCACTGCCCTGACAGCTTTAACTGATGTGGGACTTCCTGGCCAGCTTTGTCATCACCCACACCAAACTTAACACAAAGCCTCAGTGAGTGTTTATTACTTCATTACTCCACCTTGCTCTTTCTGAGGAATGTTGAGAAAGTTGCAATTATGATTGTCCCCAAGACTGCTTTGGCCCTCTACCACCCTCTTGACTTTTAATATTTTCTCTTGTACTAACTCGATTCCTTAATATGCTTCCTCAGAGTTTAATTCTCTGTTACTGTTGTATTCTGTTTTTTTCATTTTTATCTACTATGTGCACATCATCACATGGGCAATAGTATTAAACTTGCCTCTTGTTTTCCTACTTTCAATAAAATCTTACCTGTCCATAAGCAGGAGCTCTAACACAATTTCTCCTTCAATTACATTAGCTACGGTTTATAACAGAAAGTCGCAGTTCTCCAATTCAGTGACTCCTTTGATCCTTCATGGGTCTTTAACCCAGCAGATGTCTGGGGAATCCAAGTCCCCTTGGAGTTCAACATTATGAGAGTTCAACTGACCTCAGCAGCTGGTTTTTCCTCACCTACCGTTTTGATGGCCTATAGCAGATGCCCCATAACACTGTCTTTGTTTTATGGGATTTTGTTCCTCTCTTGATCTCCTAAACTCAGAGTACTCTTGCCTCTTCAACCTCTATATGCCTAGGCTACTTCATAGAGCTGGTGAAAATTTAGAGAAATTATGTCAATCATATGGTTTCTAGCATTGAGGGGTTTTCTGTGGGGGGAGGATGTAGAAGAGGTGGATGGTCAGAGAGAAAAAGCAAATATTACCATTATTGATATTATGCTCTTTCTTCCAGATTACCCAATGTCTAGTCAGGGCTATTGTTCTCTGAGCCCAGAGCTGACTTTTTTTTTTCTCCCAGGGTTGACTTTTTAGCATCCTAAATCCTCCAGGCAGAAGAGAAAAACTTTAGTCTGCAAAGAGTTGCTGAATTTCCACAATGCTGAATTGTTAGGAGGCATTCCACCTTCCCAGTTTTCCTCAGGCAACAGAATGGAATACAACAGAATGTTCTATTGTACCACATATTTCTCAGGAACTACTCTACTTTTGCCAGTGCTGATTTCCTATTATGAGCTAAAAATATACTTGGAAGGCTAAATTCAAGACATTTTCGATCCAGGGTGCTTCAGTAACAGATAATAGGGAAATTATGAACATTAGTCCCAAATGAAATCTCTCTGCAAGTAGAATCCAAGCAGTATACTATGTAATGAAATGATTAAGGGCCAAGATTCTGGCGTCAGAAAGATTCAAGTTTGAATCCTGCCACTGCCTTTACTATACATGTTTAAGTAAGTCACACAGCCACTGGAGTTCTCAGTTTACTTGTCTGTAAATTGGGGATAATAATATAGGTATTAAATAATATAACCTGTTTGGAATGCTTAGCACAGTTCCTAGGACAGAGTAGGTCCTTGATCAATATTATCTGTCATTATTACGTGTTACATGCTCTGAAATGTAAGCTGATTTAAGTATTAAAGCTCTGAAATATAAGCTGATATAAGTATTAAAATGCCTTATCTGTCACTGAATTGTAAAAAATGTTTGAATCTCATCTTTTTGAGATGATATCCATTTGCTATTTATAAGGAAAATCAACAACTGACTATATTTTGCAAAACAAAACAAAAAATATGCAACATCACTTACTCAGAATCAAATTCTGCCTCAAGACATTCTACTATCAACTGAATTTTTACAGATTGTGGTAATTCCTTGTTTAGCATCATAAAATCAGAGAAGTTTAGAATTAGAAAGTATCAACCTCAAATTTATTATGGTACTATGGAGTTCCATAAAAACTTTACAGTATGTTTTGTGAATGATTCTTCCTATATCCCCATAAGAAAGTCTAGCACTATTACCTGTATTTCCAAAAGATAGCAAACTAAGAGTCAGAATATTTGAAATGACACAAAACCAAGTTAGTACTGTCTCTGGTGAGAGATTTGTTGCCTTTTCTGAATGCCATTCCCAACCAGGAGACCACTTCCTCAGATTACTGGAGAGAATTCTCCTGTATGTTACAGTCCCAGCAAATTAATACACTTCATTATTTTAAGAAAAAAATGCCAAGTTTCTATGTAACCCCCTTCCTTGAATTAGGCTAAAAGATCCACACTGTAGCCCTGTGACCCATTTGGATTGTAGAGGATCTCACATGGTCAAAGATCCCCAATTTCTTCAGAAATGTGAGGGTTAGAGGAACCTAAAGCTCTTCTTAGCTAAACACTTGGTGACAGTATATAGTTAACAATAAACTCAAAGTCCTTTTCTTAGAACCCAGAGTAATGGTTGGAAACTTCATGGGCAGGTCCATGGAACAAGAATCTGAGAACAAAATATGTCTCTAAGATGTTGTATTCTGTAGAGAAACAACTTGCTCCGCAAGTCTGTATTACAAAAAATACTAGTCTAGAAAACATTTGGATATTTGTCTCATACAGTTATAAGATGTTTGCAATTTTTCTAGGATCAGGAACAAAGACATGGGCCAATGCAGCAATGATGGTTGTTACTCTAAGACCTTCCCCTCACAGTGTTACACTAATCCCGCTGTCCTTTTTCTGTGCTAATTTTTCCCTTCGCAACTTCAGTTTATTTATCTGTAAATGAAAACCATAATCCTATGAAAATGGGAAAAGAAGAAGAATTGTGAAATTAGTAATTAATAGACAAGTAACACATCAGCAAATGTCAATGGCTCTCCATTCTCATAGCAATGGAGAGTAGAGGTAACACAAACAGGGCAGAATAAAAATAGGATAGAAGTAATATGAATAACAAATCCGCAGATAGTTTCAAAGACATTCCTTTTTTACATCTTAGCGCATCAAATGTTTTCTCAGAGCCGCCAACCAGTAGAAAAGTGAAGGAGGTTGAATTATACCTCATTAGATGTGTTATGCACCAAATTAGATGGAGGAAAGTGAGAGGCTTAAAGAATTCATAGTAAAAATAGTCAGTCCCCGATCTGTTTCCCTTACAAAATTCAAGATAGACAGATGTCAAACATCAACTGTCTCTTCATGCTTTCTCAACTTTGAGGTCAGTGAAGAGTTAAGAATAGAAATAATCAAGTTTTCTGCTTTTACTTTTGTCTTCCAAAGGTGTAGGCAGGATTTCTCAATCAAAACACTATTGGAATTTGGGGCTGAATAATTTTTTTGTTGTAGCAGGCTTCCTGTAGGATATTTAGCTTTATTCTTGGCCTCTACTCACTAAATGTCAATAGCATGCACCCTCCCCCATTTTGATAACCAAAAACATCTCCAGACATTGGCAGATGTCCCTGGGGATATCCCTATATGAGAACCACTGGTGTAGTGTGTGTGTGTGTGTGTGTGTGTGTGTGTGTTTTAACCTCATACCAAATGTAAGTGACTTTTCCATAATTCTTTCTGCTGTGGGAAAAATTCCAACAAAGTTGATATAGGGTGCCTTGAGTGCTGCTCTATTCATTTTGCTTTGTGTCTTTGTCTTGCTCTCTGGCTCTCTCCACGCGCACGCGCGCGCACACACACACACACACACACGTGCACATGCACACACACGCACTTGAATCTTTTATCTTCCCTGCCTGCATGTTAAAGATGAAAAGGAGCCCATGGGTTTGTGCTGCCACATTACCTCTTAAGCCTTTTCAAACTTATAATTCAGTAGATAAGGAGTGGTACAGCAACGTGCTTTGCCAATTCACTATTCAACCCGATAGTAGTGCTATGTGGTAATTTCAGCAAAAATAAATTTTTAAAGCAAAAAACAAACAAACAAAAAAAAAAAATGAATGACTCCCTCATATAGTTAGCACTTTACAGTCCAATGTGGAACATTCTTTTCTTTATGAGCTGTGTGCTATAAAGAAAGTGTATAGAAGGATGTTTAATGTGTCGTCGAGAGTAAAATTATTAGCGTATTATATATGATGCAGTCATATAGCAAAAGAGCTGAAGCTTGTGTTTGCCCTTAAAGGAGATGCAGTCATATAATAGAGAGCCTTAGAGCTAGGGTTTACTGTACTTTGGGAATTAATCACATAAACTATAAATTGGGTTCAACAGGCTGGCTGGGTAAATAGGCGCAGCTAATGAGGACACTATGAGATCTTATAAGAGAGCTGACTGCCCCAGGACAAATAGTCCGTGGCGCACCTGATGGAAAACTAGAAGACATCAAAGCATAAAGGATTAGTGCTCTCACAGTGTTGAGAAATGGCCGGGGGGAGATTCACCAACTTATTACCCACATCCAAGCTAATCCTGTTATCTGCAAAATATAACTGTGTTCAGGAACTGCCACCACCTCAACTTGCAGAGGGATAATTTTGCATTTACATGGACAAAAGTGCAGGAAATTTTCATCTGACTAAGAAAAATAAAAGATAATTAATATTTTTAAAGGGCTTTTTTTCCTCCCATATTTGGCTGCATGCATGAAAACATACAGAATATAAAAGCTTCCATGGTATAAATGGTACAGCAGAGATGGGGGTTGGGGTGTGAGAAGAGAAATATGTGCAAAGAAGAAGCTACTGTGATTTTCCAAAACTCCTGCTTGTCCGTGAAATGAGTATGAAGGGAAGAGGGAGCACGTGGTGTATATAATTAAATCTGCACTAATTTCAAACAGACTGGATTTACCTTTTCAAAGCAGGTAGGCAAGCACTCTATTTGAAAGGTAAAAGAACTAACCAAAGAAAGAGAAATCAAGAGTGGCCCAGCCATTTGCTGCTCTTCCCTGCACTGGCAGCTCTCCTAGGATATTGATTGCTGGGGAGACACCCACCTGATCCCAACAGATGATCTCTGCAGGGGAAAGGGGCAAAGCCCCTGAGCTCCCTGCCAATCTGCCTTGGGGAAAATGCCTTCCTGAGCTAGAGTTGACATTCAGTTCGGGCTTGTTTATGCAAGTGAGGGTCACACCATTTGGAAATGAATTGCAATTTATCCCCAGCCTCTACTGATTATAAAAGCAGAGCTTGAGACTGAAGCTGGTTCAGCCACTCTCTGGCCTCCATATCCCAGGGGCACCCCTTTTCCCCTGCTGCTCCCTTTGTTTAGCTGAGCTAATGAAAATATGGCTTGTGGGTGAATAGAAAGGGGAGACTCCACCTGCTTGTCGGCAGAACTGACGCCTAGCACTGGGCCTGGTTCACAGGAAGAATTTAAATAGCGACCGAATGAACATGTGGGTGCTCCAAAGATCTGGGCGACAGTTTCAGCAAGTAATGCCCAATGGACACTTAGGACAGCGTATTGTTCTCAGGCATAAAGCTGTATCAGAGCAAGTTCTGCAATATGTCTCTTCTCTTGCAGAAAACTCAAGGATCATAGTTGTACTATTTGCCTGAAGAAATAACAGAAGAAAAAAGATCTTTGAAATGATGCAAAAAATTATGTGGAATTTTCTATCTTCATTTTTATATACTTCTCTGTTGTAATTAGAATTGCTGAGGATTAATCTGCTCCTGACAACCCTTCCTCCTCATTCCACCCCACTTTCATGGATCAATTTCCCCTTGGCTTCTATTAATAGCTATTCTGCTTTCCTGGTCTTCTTTTGTTCTCTGTGAGTACTCAGTCTGTCTCTGGTGTAGACTTCTCTTACTCTTTCCACCCATCTCCTGGGAGTCTTCTTTCTCTCTTATCTTCCTTACAGAGTTTCCTCTTTTGGAGATTTCAATGATCTCTCTTTTATAATAATACCCAGAGCTTTCTAATTGACTCTGTTTTTATGCCAAGATTCCTGCACCAGCATCCTTCTGGCCATGTCCAATTGAGGAAATTGGTTTAACCTCAGATTCCTCATATCCAAGATAAGTCATCTTCACCTCCAGACCAGCTCCTTTTCCTGTTTTATATCAGTAGAAGCAAGGATCTACAAGTTTTTCATATTCCAAATATTGTAGTCATTTTTACTTATTCATTTCTAGTATATAAGCAATCCATCTTCCAAAATCTTCCTTTAGAATGTCTGTTTCCTCTCTTGTCTTACTACCCTTAAGCCTACATTACCTCACCACTCCTCTAGCTTCCTTAATGCTAGGTGATTCTCACTCCACTTTTCCATAAAATTTCCATAACACATACTATTTCACATGCTGGCTCATTTGGAATTCTCAGTCTATTTATTTACAGGGTGACTGGAGACACAGCACATAATCTTTCTGAACCTTGTTTTGTCGTTTGTAGGATGGGTGTTTTAGTCGGAGTTCTTTATAGAACCAATAGGAAGTGTATATATATATAAATATGTAATATATATATAAATTTATTATAGGGGGTTGGCTCACGGGATTATGGAGGCTGAGAACAAGCTGGAGGACCAGGAAAACCAGAGGTATGGTTCCAATTTAAGCTAGGATGTCTGAGAACCAGGGTGTAACCAGCCAATGGTGTAAGTCCTAGTCTAAGACCAAAGTCTTGATAACCAGGAGCACTAATGTCTGAGGGCAGGAGAAGATGGATGCTTCAGCTCAGGAAGAGAGGGTGAATGTGTCCACTTTTTTGTTCTATTGGGGGCCTCAATGGATTGTATAATTCCCACCCACATTGGTGAGAGCAATCTTCTTTACTCAGTCTACCAATTCAAATGCTAAGCTCTTCCCAAACACCTTCACAGACACACCCAGAAATAATGTTTTCCCAGCTATACGGGCATCCCTTATCCCAGTCAAGCTGACACATAAAATTAGTCATCAGAGTGGGAAAACTAATACTTACCCTCTGGAGGTTGTGAGGGTTCTATATTTAAATCACCTAGCCTAGGGCCTATGATATTGAAGATGCTCTGTTTATGTACTTATTTTCTCTCTGCTTTTTCCTTTTCTCAAGAACCTTTTATTGTTGTTTTTATTGATATGCCAACTCTAATCCAAACACCTCAAATCTAAATAGAATTTTGGTGATTTACATCCACTTTTGCCTTTCAATCCATGCCTTCAGCTGGCTCCTTACTGGCTGTTCAGGAAGTAATGCTCATTCATGCTTCACAATGTTTCCTGGAATGTCTTTCCCTCTCCCTAGGCCAAGGCTACACATTCTTCAGGAACCAACTAACGTCCCTCGTCCTTCCCGACATCTTAACAAATCAGTCCCTCCAGGATCACTCCTCTCCTCAGCTCTTATTACCCTTAAAGTCTCCACCATTACATTATATTAGAATCTGTGTTCCTCAGGCTGCTAAGCAAACATGATGACAAGGTCATCCAAACCCTCACTTTACAGAAAAGGCAGTTGAAAATCAGAGAGGTCTAATGACTTATACAACGTCACATGGCTAATTGCTGGCAGAACCAGAAGCAGAATAATGGCACTTAGCATGTAATTTTTTAAATGTATTTTTACTGGGTTTTAATTATTGCAATTGTATTACTTTTGTTGATCCAAGAATATTGTAAGAAACTTAAAGGCAAGCTATCTATGACTCTCTAAAACACATAATACATACACACACTCACATGCACACATACATTTGCATAAGGCATAGTGTAAGAACTCAATAAATGCTTGGAAATTAATTTGGATTTATCATGACAAAAATATTAATCACTATGAGACCTGTGAGCCCCCGTCACAGGTACCTTTGAATGATTTGGAAATTCTTCCTTTTAAGATCTTTAAACAAAGGGAGAAAATTGTCTAGTTTAAATGAACCACTGCCTGAAGGCAGGGGGATAGATTGGATGGCTTTAGGAGTTTCATTTCATCACTATAATCCTATGATTATCTCACTTATATCCCTGGAAGGGAGATAGGAGGCAGGTTGAAAAGGAGCCATAAATCATCCTCTCTGGGCACATGAATCTCAGCCCTGCCACCCTGTCTCCCTCTTTGCCCAACACCTTTTCAATGGGCAGTATTTAAGTTGCCCACCTAACCCTGTAACCTAGAGCACCTCCCTCTGTACCCTGAACTCTGGGGCTCCTACAGCAAATCTAGGGCTCAGAGCAAAACTAGAAACCACATAGTGGTTAAGAGCATAATATTTTGAAATTAGCCAAACCTGGGTTCTATCTATGTAGCCATTAGTAATTTACTTAACCTCCCTGAGCCTCAGTTTCCTGCTCAGTAGGATAAGGGCAATAATCTCCCAAGGTTTAAGGAAGGCTAAGTGACATAATACAACTGAAGATCTTACCCTAATAAGAAAAAGCTCTGGATGTTATCAGACATGAGTTTATGTACATGCCCCAGAGCTGACTCAATTTGGAGCCACTTATTTCAGTCTCACCATCTCTGGAAGGACTCTGGGGGTAAATTAGTGGATATTTCTGGTAGGAAGGTCACACCCCTTGTGGGTCTAAACTCTCTAGCACCACCTATCCACCAAATGCCTTGGACTACAAACAAAAAAGAATGTTTCAATTCCTTCCAGCAGCTTTGAAGGACTCAGATCAGAAGCCAAATCTTCTGAACCAGAAACCCTATTGTTTTCCATTTCTTAAGACTTACAAGTTCTTTCAAGGATTTTTCTTTTTAGGTGGATTCTTTTTAATATCAGTGATGAAGTTAGACTAATTTCCCCCCTTTTCCTTTTCTCCCAGCAGGGCTACAACAAAGTGATCCACATTAGAGAAAGAATCCAAATGTTCTGCTTGCTGGAACCCTCAAGACATAATTTGAATAAGTTTAGGGTAGTCGGTAAAAGGAGTAGAGAGTAGAAAGTATCGGATTGGGGGCTGCAGTTCCTTCATCTTTTTAGAGAAGTTTTATCATAGGTACATTTATTTCTCTCATTAAAAAGACCCCTCATTATCAACCCCTTTGACGAGATACATTTCCACTTTGAGTTCTTTATTTGATCTCTAGATGATTAAAAAAACAAAGTCCTCCTTTTTATAGGAAACATCCACTCTTTTGTGTGATGTAAAGAAGTGTATACATTTCCTGCCCACTCCTGTCTTTCCTCAGACTCAATATTCTAAGACAAAAGAGAAAATGAGCTTCCCCTTTTCCCTGAAACATGCATGTGCCTTGTGTTTAGGGCAGTTGATAGCATAGGATCCCACAGAAGCAGGATGCCCCAGATGGCACCCCAGAGAATCCTGGGGTGGCTGCATCCCATTCTCTCACCCTCTCATCCTATCTTCCCACCTCTGGTCCAGCCATAGGTCTACTCAGGCTTTGCCCAGAGAAAACTGCTCTGAGTGGGACTCACACCTCAGAGCTCTCCCAGACCGAGGTTGATACATTCCTGAGACATACATATCCCTAGTCCTCATCAAACACTCCACAACCCAAAAAGCTCTGAAATCCAAAAGTTATTTTCCAAGTTTGTGGCAAACACATTTGAAGGTGAATTCTAACTGGAGCTCATTAATGTGAGACTATTTTTTATCTTTATTCTATTCCGTTCAGTGTAATAGTTTGTGTGTGTGTGTGTGTGTGTGTCTGATTAAGAGATGGGATCTCGTGCTATGCTGCCCAGGCTGGAGTGCAGTAGCTGTTCACAGGCACAATCACATTGCACTATTGCCTCAAACTCCTGAGCTCAAGTGATTCTCCTGCCTCAGCCTCTGAAGTTGCTAGGACTATGGGCATGCACTAGTCATTGTGTTTTATTTCAGAGCACCACCACATACCTCACGGGGTGGAGGGGGCCGGGGGGGGGGGCGGTAAATAATATAGAGTTTACCTTTTTAAAATACAAAAATTCCAAATTCCAGAATTGGTCCCAAGAGTAAGGGACTGGTGACCTGAATTGCCCTTTTAGAGCAGCAAAAGCCAGAGAAGGTACAGAGGTGAGAAGAAATAAAAGAGAGAGAAGGAGCAGCTCCTCTATCTGGGCTGTGCTTTACAGTTATGAAACTTTCACAGTGCTTCGCACACTTTAATTTGCACACAAACTCCTTGATGGTTCTTGTTAAAATGCAGATTCTAATTCAGTATATCTGAAGTTGGGCCTGAAATTCTTCATTTCCAACCAGCAACCAGTGATGCCTGTGCTGCTGGTTTGTGGACCGCAGTTTAGGTAGCAAAGATCTAAGGATCTAGAAAGCTTCATTCTTGAGAAAACCCATGACGAAAGGCTGGTCTTTATTACCTATGAATAGATGAGGAAACAGAGGGTCTCAGAGGTAAGGAGTTTCACCTAGTCTAACACAGCTAGAAAATACCAATCAGGAATCCAACCCTGTGCTCTTAGCCATCCTTAGCCACCTATTCTCCTCCCAGAGTCCCCCTTTACCAAGAAGGAGGCATTGGGAATAAAACAGCACTCAGAAACAGGAGCAGCAAAAGAGGAAGCAAAAGAAGAATTCCATGGAAATATTTCCTAGTGAAACACATTCTGGTTAGTCATCCATGGTATGAGGGATGAGGTACTGGACCGGGGGGAAGCCCAGACTTGGAGCCCTGGGTCTCTCACCAACTCACTGCAATATGTCCCTGGACCTAAGTGATCTCTCATGCACTTTGTAACTCTAGCTTTCTATGCTTCTACTCCAGTTGATCTAGGAGAGGGGAAAAAGACTCAGTGAATTCTCACCTATCATTGCCTCTCAGAAAAATTCACCACCACCAGGCGCTCTGGGTTTGTTGCAGAGGGCAGCATCATTCGATGGAAAAAAGCATCCTGGACACAAACTGCCTGGGTTTGAATCCCACCTTTACCCTTAAGTAGCTGTGCAAACATACCCAAGATCCTGGATTCCTTTGTGCCTCAGTTTCTTGGTCTATAAAATGGTCATCATTGTAGTACTTACCTCATAAGGTTTTTATGAAGTTCCAAATTAATTCATATAAGTAAAGGATTTGGAAAATGCCAAAGTGGCCCATTTTACCTGGATCTCTTAAGACTTCCATTTATTTTCAGTAGCTACAGTAAGCCTTATTTGAAGATGTGAACTTCATTATTTTGAAATGCCTTTGAAATTCTTGATGATTACATGATTATTTTTCTCCCAATAAAGAATATTCTAGGAGTAACTTTATTAATTGTTTTGCTAATCAAGGAAGCCAAGAGTGAATTTTTATCCATTGTGAGCTTGGTTCATCCTTTAACAAAAAAAAAAAAAAAAAAAAGGATTTGCTATTGAGTTTCACGATATTGGTGATGAAACTGTTCTCTGCATGGGAGGAGGAAGAGGGACAGTTGCACAGAGTTTAAGATGGATAAGGACATGAACATTTTAGGAGGCTACCTCATCCCTGATCTAACATGTTTGCATCTGGCTATCCCAGGTGTTGACAGGTTGTTATTAACATGCTCACATCCTTCGGCTTCATCTGATCACTTACCCTCCCTCCTTAAAATCACTTTTGTGGGAGGATGAAAGGGAAAGTAAAATGATTGAGGTGACAGGTCCCGTGGCTCATTGAAGAACTGTGTCAGAAAACACTGCCAAAAGCTATTTTCAACTGGAAAGGAAACACCCTTTTGCGCTTTGTAATTCATGGGTGGACCACAAGAAAGTGAAAATAGCTAATGTCTGTGGAACATTGCCACTCACACATAGCAACGGGCTTATTTACAGATACAAAAATCATTACTTCTTTCTGTTCCCTCAAGCACAACTTTAATGCTGGGGAAATTTCCTAGGATCACAAACATACAAGGCCAAATCTTCAAGGTGGCTTCACTCCAACCTCCAGAGTTGGAACAACAACCTGGTGCACGCGATTTCAACTGCTTTTCCCCACAATCCCCTGCGTCCCTTCTGGTCTCACCCGGAATGGATTTGGTCAGGTACCAGAGGAATGGATTAAAATTCAGTCCCTGGCCTTGATTTGTATGCACAAATGCCATTTGGATTTTTTAAAGCCCATTTCTATACCCACTGCATTTTGCCCTGGTGAAAATAGAGTGTCTTACAGAAAATTAAGTCTAATTCTTTTTATATGTAGGAGAAAGAATTGACTTTCCTATGTCCTCCAAGGGGTCTCTTTCTACAAGCTGAGAATGTTTATATAGTATCTATACATAATCCTGATAGTAATTATAATGTATAATACTTAACTGAGATCATATTATACACCAAGCACTGTTCTAAGTGCTTTACATATTTTAGCTCCTTAATATTTACAACACCTTTATGGAGTAAATGATAATTATCCTCTTTTTGTAGAGAGATATTAAGTAACTTTTCCTAGGTCACACAGCTAGCAAGTGCAGAGGTGGGTTTCATAATCCATTGACTCTAGAGTCCGTGTTCTTAATCATTATGCTACTCTATCTCTCTGCAAAAAGGCACACAGGCAGAGAGTGCAGCAAGACTTTCAACCACAGCTTTTCTTCCTCTTCTTTTGTCTTACACTCCGCTGCCACCCCCACAGTTTCCTAACATACTATTATAAATAGAAAAGAAACATATCATAGTCACTATGCCACATATAGTAAGAGAATGATATTTCTGGAAAGCTAAACAGGATATTGTTTCATAACTGGGAAAGGATAGTGGGGAGGGGTGTTTTCCAAAGACCTACATTCAAGTTGCATTGCTCATCAATAGCCAGTATTTTGAGCCATCTGTACAGTAAACTACCAAAAGAACAAATCTAGTATATGAGACGCCCGGTTACTTTGGAGTAGCCATTTAACTGAAATTTAATTTCCCAATTGGCAAGTTGGATATTCACTTAGTTTTTCCCTTAACTCTCTTTGGAGGAGACTTACACCGATGATGTATGTAAAAATAGAAAATACAACTAAGAATGAAAAGAAAACTATAAATAAGAGTAGAAAGTTAAAATGAAGACCCAGAGGAGCTAGAGTAGATACAACTATGAAAGTAGAATGAGCCCTAATGTGGATTTTGGCATTTAGATAGAGCTGATTCTACACTTTTTACCAGACAAAAAGAAAAAATTGTCTGTTTTTTGGAAGAAATGAAATATTTCCTAAAGCTCCTCTCTGAAAGAATTTTCTCAAATGGATTTTCTTAGGGAGGGTTCTAAAAAACATGATGAACAATATCCTCAATGACATTTGAAACACAAATCTATTTAAAGATTTCACAAGTCTATTTCTTGAAATCTCTACAAAACTTTGCTTTCAAAATTGAAACCTAGTTCAGCTAGGCTTATTCTTAAGCAAGAAGGAGGTAAATGAGTGAGGCCAGGGCAGGGCAGGGCAGGGCTCAAGATAATGCAATCAAGTATACACCCTGTGATGATCTGGCTGGATCCACGGAAAGACTCTAAGGCAGGCTTTCTTTATTTTTTTCTTCAATACATGAATCCCCTTAAGAAGATTTTGAAAGTTATAGACTTTCTCCTTAGGAAATCACATATATTCACATATACAAACATTTTTTGGACCATTATGGAGAGCTGGTATGTCTTCTAAATTCCCTCCATCAGCTGTTAACAGCAGGTTTGGGGATTCTATTTAGAGGAATAGATGGACTACAGGTCTCTACTGCAATACTCCATAAATGCCACAAATATTTCTATCATCAGAGCCTCTGATAAGCACTGAGAAATATGTTGAATCGCTATAATTATAGGACACACATGTGCAGTTGATTTACTATTGTAGAAATCAGTGAAAAAACCCAAACAAAACTCTCCTTTCAAAGACAACTTTCCTATTTCCACATAGTGGGCCACAGACAGGCCACTTGGCAAAATAAGATTATTCTCCAGAAACAGTTCTGAGTCTTCCCCAGCATATGAATAAATGATTTATTAAACACCCATTATTCATTACCTTTGAGTGTTGCCAGGTTAACTTTGACCCTGATGATATTCAAAGTAGATTGCTATTTTGAGAAATTTTGTTGGCTAATGAATCTACCATGGTGAGTTAGTTGCTAAATGTGCAGAACTTTTAAAAAGACTTTTGTGGGCTTTTCTTGTTTAGGTTTCATATGGCTTCACGTGAAACACATTAAATTAAATCGATATTCCATTTTATATTATTATTATGTTATAAATTGTCTTAAAGGATTTTGTACATTTTTAAATCTTGAGTTTTATTAAGAATAAATAATTTATTTTTGTTCTTTTGTTTTAAAGGTTATTATATTGACATATAACTGCAAAAGAGTGGCATTAAATTAGTTAACATAATGTTAGCTTTGGGAGACATATGATTCAACAGTTACCCATTTTAATTTGGTAGTTTTCTTTTTGTATTTTGAGGTCAATACATTTACTTTTCTGAACTCAAACATTTTAGTAAGCCCTTTCAAAACTTAAAGTCCTTAGTCTCTGAGTCCAAAGAGGCCAATGGATAAAACAGCCCTCGTTAAGTAACCACATGAATCAGTCTGAATTATGGGCTTATAAGGTGTAAAACAATTAAACTTAGAAAAATATAGTATTTCTTTTGATTTTAGCATCATTTACATTAATTCATTTTTCTGATGAAAATAAGATGGCATAACTAATTGTCTATTGGGGACATTTCTCATTCATGGCAATAAAACTATAACATCAACATATAAAAGGAGAAGATACAGAGGCATGGATTCAGATCTTCCAAAATATATTGCAAATTTTTAAGACTTAAGTCTTAGGCTTCTTGAAATTGCCAATTTTTCTCCCCCAGGGGATTATTATAAAGCCAATGAGAGTTGAAGTCCTGTTAAAATATGGGTTTTGCATTTGTGGCAATAATTGAGCATCAATATTAAGGTCTCCAAGCTTATTCCATAAACTAATTACTATACACAAAATGTACAGGGCAAAGAGACATCATAAAGGTGCAAGCAACGTTTGCTAATTTTGATGTATTTCACCATGAAATTGCAGAGTTTAAAAAAAATATGCAGGATAGAAAAGACATTCCCAAAGCCTGCTTGATCTCTCAATTGTTGCATAAAATAATGGCCTGGGAAACCAAGATTTATAGTTTTTTAAAAAAAAATGTATATAGTACAGTTTAGGAAGACTGCCCACCAAAAGAATGGATGTATGATGTTGGTGAAGAATAGAACTTCCTATAAAAAAAATAAATCAGGTTTTAAAGCAGTGCTATTTAAAGTCTACTACTCCAACTTCTGGGTGGATTTGAAAACCAGAAAAACCTCAGCTTTTGCCTGTTTTATGTACCGGACTTTCACATGAATTATCTTTGAGGAAAGGATTCTACCATCTTAAAAAATAAAAAAGAATATTTTGCAAACCAATGGGGTATATTTTCTTAGAGTCCATGCAGATGCAATTACACCAGTGAAGTTAATTAAAGTTAACCTGTTGGTAGAGATCAGAGCTCACAAGTCAATATGGGCTTGAAGAAATTTGGAGGCAAAAAGTCTTCATTCAGTATCATCTTTAATTTAAACTTTTTAACTAATAAACAATCAGCAGAAGTTTTACTAAGTCCCAGACTGAGATGGGGTTTAGGGACTTCAAATTTTAGGGCATTTTAAGAACATATTGCTCGAATTTTACAGCAGCACAATTGACAATTGCAAAGATGTGGAAACAACCCAAGTACCCATCAATACGTGAGTGGATTAATAAAACGTGGTATATGTATACCATGGAGTACCATTCAACTACAAAAAACAATGGTGATCCAGCACCTCTTATATTATCCTGGGTAGAGATTGAGCCCATCCTTAGAAGTAAGGTATTACAAGGATGGAAAAACATGCAACACATGTACTCGCCATCAAATTGGTACTAACTAAAAAACACTAAAGTGTTCACATGGTAGTAATTTGGGTGCCAGTCAGGGGGCGGGGGAGTACACCTACAACTAATGGAAGGGGAACGCACTGTATGGGGGAGGGACACACTTGTAGCCCTGGCTTGGGCGGGACAAACGCATTACATGTAACCAAAATATTTGTACCCCCATGATATCTTGAATAAATAAATAAATAAAGAGAACATATTGCTGAGAAAAGGAAGTCATCCCTAATAGGAACATATAATCTCCCTAATCTCATTTGCAGATGAAACACCACCTACAAGGAGTGGAAATGGGAAGATGAGAGAAATGGAGAAATGTAATTTGCAATATTCCACAACACGTTTTGCTGGAGAATGCAAAAGCTTAGCACTTGCCTGGTAACGGTGTGGCAAGAAGAAAAATAACACCTGGTCTTATTTCTGAATATGTCATTGAGACTGAATTATGCAGTCAGCTTGCTCCTTTCCTTGTGGGAAAGTGTGAGTAGACAAACAGAAATGACTAAAAGTTTACAGGTTGCGTTAAAGGAAAAGAGAAAAGAGAAAGAACAAAGATGCAAAGTCTTCCTTGGGCAGAAGGTTTTCTGAAGCAGCAGAAACAAAAAAGCAAACAAATCTGTGAAAGTCAGGTAAGGAAAGAAAGAGAATAATAAAATAATACTGTGAAAAGAGTGAAAAGGGAAAGGATTACTGAAAGATATAAAGTTCTAGTTTATTGTGGTATAAGGAATAAATGCTTACGATGATTGATGATGGAAATACTATAAATAAATATAATAAAATTTGTAAATAAATGTAATAAAATTTGGTGTGTTGATATTTAACAACTTGTTCCTGGGGTTAGTGTGGGTGTATGGAGCCCTATTTGTAGGGGTTGCTGATTTCTACGGTGTGGATATTCCCACTAAGAGCATGTGTGATGTCAATGAACTCAAAGTTGGAAAGAGATGTCCACAGTTGGCTCCCAAAGCCAGTCAATCCTGTTTCAATGCACTACTGAATCCAGTTTCCATTGCGTTTCTGTAAACCAAGCTTTCTGCTTTTACATGTATCATTTAATCCTCACCTTCCCAATAGTCAAGTATTGTTATACAGTTATAGTGCTCAGAGAGGTCACTTGCATGGTCAGTGATAAGTGGGGGGGTCAATGCTGCACTGCGTAACACAGTAGACTGTAGCCACATGTGGCTGTTTAAATTTTAATTTTAATTAATAAAAGTTAAATGAAATTAAAAATTAAACTCCTCAATCACACTAGCTATATTTCAAATGCTCAGTAGCCACATGGGGTGAAGAGCTACCCTACTGGAGAATGCAAATACAGAATATTTCCATCATCACAGAAAGTCCTCTTGGATGGTGCTAGTTAAATGTGTTCTAACCTGAGCTCTAGGGCTTGAGCCTAGTGGTCAGAGGAGACCAGGTGTCTTGAAAAATAGAAACTACTCTAAAATATGTTATTATACTACATTGCTTCTAAGGTAATTTTACCTGTTCTCCAGTGATGCAATTCTCCCCCAGTGTTTCGCTCAATGATTTGCATTCTTGCAGTTGTAAGGAAGAACTTTGTGCATAAAAGAGCCAAACGGAATCGTATAAGGTTCTCCTTTGAAGAAATGTAAGAAAAATTAGTTTCATTGCCCGGTTTTCCCTTTTGCCCTCTACAATAAGTTCTCACACAGCACCCAAAGTGATCTTGAAATATAAATCTGAGCACTTGCCTCCTCTGCTTGAGGTCATACAAGGGCTTCCTATTAAATTTCATATTAAATACAACCCCTTTATTTGGTTTTGCCTACAAGGCAAACCTCATCTCATATGATTCCCTCCCCCTCATTATGTTCCCATTACGTGTAATACTCTTCAATTCCTTGAAATTTCCAAGGAATTATAGACTTTGGAATTTTATGCATGTTCAAAAAGAGTGAAGGCTTTTTTAAAAAAAATTCATTAGAATAGGGCTGGGAACATAGTAGGTGTTCAACGACAGTTATTATTGAAAAAGCTGCAACGCATGCTAGAAATATAAAATTACATAATTAAGTCTTCCTGAAAAGGGGAAAGCATAAATTGCCTTTTTTTCCTACTTCAGGAGGAAAAATAGGGTGGGGCAATTAAGATTATTAGTTGTGATCTTTCTACTGAAGTACCACACTCATGACTTAAATTCACTAGGTTGAATTATCTGAAGGCTAAGCATATGGTTGGAACTCAAACACAATAAAACCATTCCGAGTGTGCCGGTAAATGTTTTAACAACTAGCTTTTGTCAGGGGAATTCTGATTCGTAGTACTTTCTGATTTTCATGTGGTGAAAACTCCTACCATTGTCAATTTCAAGATGCCATGTCACAGTGTCACAGAATGTAAAGATAGAAAAAGATGTGCTCAGTAAGCTCTTGTAAGCCATTATGAGCCAGTCCAGCACACCAATGAATCCACTCCCATCCAACACACACACACACACACACACACACACACACATCCAGAGTCTCTTAATAAGGATTTTAAAATTTGGTCCATAATCCATTTTTGAAAAGCACCAAAGTCTGATGCACACAAAAGCATGAGAACCATTTCATAGAGGTAGCAACGTTAGCTGCAGCTGGTAAGCCTATTGCCACAGGAAGAATGTCCCATCAGAAATGGGAACAATAAGATAACTGAGGATCCCTCAGGTAGGAAAAAAGGGCTGGGAATCAGGAAACAACAACATAGCATGTAGGAACAAGGGATCACAGAGACAACCCCATCCAAGGTCTTCCTTTTCTAAGAAGGCCCATCCCAGAAAGGAAAGGAGACCTCTCTTTGACTGTTAACCATTCCACTCTCTCCCCAGGGCTCCTTCCTTACAACACTGCCATTCTCTAGTGCCATGGTAGCACCTGTTCATGCTGTCACTCACTCAGTGTGTGCCTGGAACAACTTCATCTCTCTGGGCTTACCTTTCCTTCTCAAGGTAAAGTAAGAATGAGTCTTTGCTTTGTTGTGATAAGATATGTTATGCCAAAACCCTTTAAAAATAATATAACGCTATGGAAATTACAGGTAGCATTACCTGCTAAAAAGTGCTTGGATCTAGATCCTATCAAATTTCAACCTAGGTGCCCCTGGCCTCCGCACAAGAAGCACCTCTCAGTCCTGTTGGCCTTTGGGGCTCAGGCTGACTCACCACCAGCTACAAATCCTGGCTTTCTGCCTGTTTACATATTTATGCATCAATAGTTATGTGTTCCAGTACCTGGATGCTCATCTCCAAAGGATGCTAGTTTATTTTGAATGCCAAAATTGAAGTCTCAGGGTGGTCTCTAGTCTCCTGAGGTAACCTGAGCAATCAGAAGACAAACTACAAACAAAGTTTTGATTCTTGACCAAATCCAGACATTTCAGCTTTGGAAATGTGCCCATCTACCCAGTGTGTGTCAGAACAAAGGAATGGCAAATAGAAATGAGAAGGATGTTCAAAGGAGAATCTCACACCTGCAACCTGATGGCAACTAGAGAGAAAGTTTATTTTACTCACTAATTAAAATCCATGAACTGAGTATGAGTACAGACTTTTTTTCCATTGCCATACCAGAAAATCAGCAAGCATGGACCAAAGGCTGTGCTAAAGGATTTTGCTTGCATTTTCATATTTATTCTCTACATAATCCTGTAGGTGGTCCTCCAGGGTGGCAAATATAATAATACTAATTAACCTTTATTGATCATTTACTTGGTATTGAGAGCTGGGATAGGTGCTTTATGTGTAATTATTTAATTCTCACAAATGCTCCATTGAAATAATTACTCTCATAGTCTGCATTTTAAATATGAGGCAACTGATATTAAGAGAGGTTAGGTAACTTGTCCAAGGTTGTACAAACAGCAAGTGACAGAATTGGTGCTGAATCTGGAGTCTCTGTGAGTCCAAAGCCAGCACTCCTAAGCTCTCCCCCAGGGAAATGTGGGTATTTGGAGTGTCCTGCATCAACTTTCTTTTCCTCTTGCTTCAGAAATGGGAGCACAAATAAGGGAGTTAGAAAGTCACCTCAGTTCCTGGGTAAGATAAGCACAGATAGAACCAGAACCAGACACTTTACACAGATCACCAAGGAGTATGTTTTAATTCTTCGCTTAGCTCCTAAATTGGATCTCTCCTTTCCCTATGTGTCTGGCAATGGGACTGAAGGGGAGTAGGAGGAGTGGCCTGTGGAACCAACTATTCCTCTGTGTCCATGGGCCATGCCCACACTCTGACATGAATGTGTCAAAGACAGGGTCTGTTGAAAGTCTGGGCAAATATATGCACACTGAAGCATAGACAAATACATAAGGAAGCCATTTATGGAAACTTAACTGACACAGTGATTTAGGTTTTCAAATGAATTTCCGATGTTTATCTTTATGAGGCTGTTAGTACACTGTAAACATTACTTTTGATATAATCTCCCCTATACTGCAACTGGGTGATGGCTGAATTCTGAGTTACAATGAAAGTACTGTGCAACGTGGCATGTGATCCAGGAGATAATAGCAATGTTAACCGCTGCATTTAGGTGGAGTGTAATTAATAAGTCAGGTAGGAAATGGAATCATAGCTTTTTTTCTCAGTGTAAGACACCACAGAATTTGGCTCAAACCAACCATGAACAAATGAACTAAGTCAGTATACGTCAAAAAAAAAAAAAAAATCACTCAACATTAGTATGCTTAACAGCTTGAGAAAATAAGCTGGTTTCTCTCCACCATATTTGGTCTGAGCAACAAACACTGGTTTTGTTTGTTTGCTTTTTTTTTTTTTTTAAACAAGCTGCTTAATAATCCTTCTTCACTAGGGTTATTAAACCTCAGCCACTAGAACTTGATGTCAGGTTCAGATCCTGGGAAGAATTGGAAAAAATAAACTCATCCATCTCAAAGATACCCTATGCATTTGCAAACATAGGAGCCAAGCACCCCCTCGGGTGTGGACAGATGATGAGGCTACTCAGCCCCTAAGAGAGGGAAAAAGGGTTGCGCAGAGCTCTGAGATCCAAAGATGGAACTGTGTCTCATCAGGCCTCATCAGGCCCCAGGGTGTCTAGTCCTGAGACACCACATGCACATACTTCAACCTTTCAAAGGTGGGGAGAGCGACTGAGATGAGGAAAAGAAGGTCATGGTCTTTCTTTCCCTCCATCTCACATCTATGAACTGATCTGTGCGGAAGGAAGAGCCTTAGTGATTTCCTGCACTGAGGAGGTCAACCATTCAGGGCTTTGGAAAGCACATTTGCTAAGTTTTTCATCCCACCTCTGGCATGAAATAGCTGTGTGACCCTAGGCAAACCACTGAACTACTATTTGTCTCAAGGGACCAAGGGACTCCTCCATGAACCAGGAATCTCAACATCTGTGCTAACTGCACCCTCATGAGCTGGGTAAATATGAAGTAAGAGGTGTGTAGGAGAGGGCTCTGAAACTGTGGGGGACCCTGGAAGGCAAATGTTCATGATTCCTGCCCTTGATACAAGCTCTACTCCATTCATTCATCGTATCCAAAGCCAGCAACTGTGGGAACTGGGGAGGAATAATGCAGCCCTCCCCACCCCCCATGTTCTCACCCAGCATCCCCAGACACTTCTGTAGACAGACTAATTCCCTTTCTGTGTAAATCGCAGGAAAACTTCACAGACTTGCATTTATATTTTTATTTCATGATTTTTTTATAACACCCTTGGGGCTCACTCCTTCCTGAATCTTGAATGATTAAAAGCAAACTAGGTTTAGAATGAGATTATGTCTAATTAATTCCACCTCAATCTTAAACTTCATCATCCATAACCTGTTCAGCCACCGCCCTCCAGTCCCCTGGACAATAGGTGCTAACCAGCTTCAACTTGAGAACGGGAAAAAAAAGTTTCAATAAACTAACTGCTGAAGTCTGAGTTGGAGGAGCCTTAAAGAGCCACCCCCACACTCCACTAGGGGCCTAAACATTGTAAAACCCCCTCTACTGCTGCTGAAACCTCTTTGCCTTTGCAATTAGATATCTGTTGCTCACCACATAGTGTTCCAAGAATGTCTTTGAGGGAAGACCTATATCACCCAAATAAACTTGCTTTCTGGGATTCTAGGGTGTGTAACATGCTGGAATGTGCCAGTGGCTGGCTTAGAAATGAGAGGAAAACATTTGGCGATGAGAGGGAGGGTCAAGCTGCACTTTTTAAGCTAAGGGGGTAAGAAGAAAGGGCCCAGGGTCCATCCTGTCTGGTGAGCAGTCAATGCACTGCAGGCCCGCTTGCAGGCCAAGTGGGGTTGGAAAGCTCTAATTAGATTAGTGATGTTTTGCTAGAAGGCAGAAAGCTTAAAACATTAACTTTTTAAACAAGTACATCAGTTCTGAGTAAACATTATTCTTTTATTTAGTCGTATGGTCTGAGTCAGCCTATTTCCAGGACAGTGGTAATGCATGTGTTTGATTCCTGAATGCAAATATGCTTTCAATTTTACTATGCAAATTCCCTGATTTTGGTATGCTTCTCCAGGGCTTGCAACTGGCTATCTGCTGCTCTCTTCTCTCCTGCTTGCTGGGCTCTGTTCCTGCCAGGCAGCAGCAGACAGCCAGTGGAAGCCCTTGGTAGTCCGACTGGAGCTCCCAGGCTCCTTGGCCCCGTGGGTTGAATGACATTTCATTGTCTGTAGGATAAAGCCCATATATTCCACCAAGTTTATAAAATTAATCCAATTTTTATATTCACATGTAAGAGGGTCATGAATCTTTTTTGAAAGTAGCCATCAGAAGCAACAGAATCTAGAAAGATTTAAATCCACACAGATATTCTAAGATTGTCATGCTGAGTGGGTAGCTTTGGGGAAACTCAGTTTCTACATTTCTCACATGTGGACATTTCATAATTCTCTAGTTTTTTGTGAGGATTAACTAAGACCACATAGAAGGGGGCTAGGTCAGTGACTGACCTATCACATACATAGCCTGTGTCAGTGTGTGAGTTCCCTCCCTCCTCTTTCTTCCTGCTCCTCTGTGATTCAAGTGAGGAGCAGGAAATAGAGGGGAACTAAGCATACAAATCTACCATCTCTCCTTAGTGGGGCAGAGAACCTGCGAAACTATATTGGGCCTTGAATATCTCCTTTCCAGCATCATCTCCCACTAACCCAAGCAAACCCACACCCAACTGTCCAGCCACACTTACCTATTCACAGTTGCCAAATGGGAATATGCTTTCAGACCTCCACACATGCAATTCCCTCTGTCCTCAGTTTCCTTCTCATCTTTCTTTGTATGATGGAACGTGCTCCAATGCTTTAAAACCTGATTCCAATGTCATCTTCTTGGTGGAGTCTGCCCTGTTTGCTTACACCTCATCCCTAGCAGAGCTACTCACCACACACACACCCTGTCCATGCTTGCAGCGGAGTGTGGGAGCCTTGCTTACTCTTTAGTCGATTATGGTGCCACATTAGGTGTTCATTTCTCTCTGGGTCTTACCAGAGTATATGGGTTTCTCAAGGGCGGGAGTTTATATTTGAATCCCTAAAATCTAATGCAATACACAGCACACATTCGATACTGAATAAACATGTGTTGAATGATAAATGAATGAAGGTCATGACCGGGCAGCTCTCTAAAGACGGGAGGAAAAGGTTATGAAGGAAAATCAGCCCAGTATAATGTTCCCTATCAATGGCATAGACTTTTCTCCCAAAGATTTCAAGAGCTTTCTGAGCACCCAACCCTAAACTACCGTGAGGTGGAATAATGTCCCAGGCACTGCTCATGAGTCCTCTTAACAGCGGTGACCACGGCTGCAGCCTCATGGGCTCCAGAACTACCCCTGCCACTCAGTGTCACACTCCACCCTCTCACAATCTCCTGAAAAGAAAGAGGAAAGCTGTTTTGCAGCAACCTCGGAAGCTCCAGAAGCTACTGATCTCAGGCGAGCGATTCTAAGTAAGCTGCAGCCAGTAAAGCAGAGAAAATGAAAAGGAGACGGACGGTTTTCATTCCCACATCCTCAGAGACATGCATGATTCATCTCCTTGTTAGGACAACAGAGAGAACTGGGACAAATGAATTGTCTTTGCTGGGCAGTCCCACCCCATCTTGAGCATGGATGTCCCACAAAGAGCTTCTGGCATGACACATCTCAGCTGGCACTGGGCCACGTGCCATGGAGGAGCCAAGTTACAAACTAAGGGCATTTTGGAAGTAGAAATAAAATGCCTGGACTAGCCTTTTAAGCAAGGGGACCTGTAGACATCCCAAAGTTAAAATGATGTCTTTCTCCTTTCCTCCCTGGTAACTTTATCATCTTTTTCTTTACCTTCTTCTGAACCAGTAACTGGAGTGAGGAGTGGGATGGGGTGGGAGATGAAACATAAAGGAAGAATGTTTAGGGACACACAAGAGGTGTCCTCCAGGGTCAGACAGCTAATGGTTTGGTCTGTATTCTGACTTTCTGGGGAACTGAAAGAAAAGTATAAAAAGTACAGGTGACTTTCATGACATCAATTGCCAAAAGTAAGCTCTGTCCTCTCCCACTTCACCTGAAATTTGCTGGCTTTAGGCATGCATTAGGGATTGTGAATATAGGAATTTAACTAATCCTTCTTAAACCTATTTATATATTCAACCTATATTATATTGTTGTGATTGATATGGTTCAATTCATTTAAAAAACAGACTTATAAATGTGTAGAATGTTATTATGTGATTTTTGCTCAGTGCTCTTAACAGATTTTCACAGACTAATAATAGTTTTGTTTCATTTCAGTTGAGGTACTGACATAGAGTTGCCAGTGTATTATTTTCTTATAATAAGGGCATTTCAGAAACCATCTATGATCATCATCACTTCATGAAAGAAGGCTATATTAGCACCAAGAATCAGGATCGGTGTAACCTCAGAAAGAAGGAAAGAGACTCACTGTCCTTAGACTGTCAGATGATTACATACACTAGAATGACCTTATTTTTATCAGTCCCTGTTCTCCAGGGAATTGTTCATAGAGAGCAGATCCTTTGCATTCTAAATGAGAAAACTGAGGCTTAGAAAGGCTTGAGTAGCACATTAAGTCACTGTTAAATTTAGTAAATTCCAACTATGTATAAGGCACCATTTCTGGGTAGCTCAATAGATGTAAAAACTCATGAGATAGGGGTCCCTTCCACACTGGAGTTTACAGTGACCTTGAGGAGATGACATATGTGAAAATAACTTCAAAACAAGACATTCCACTCATTTGGAACTCAGTCTTCTAGCAGTCTCAGCTACCTAGAACACAGTGGGGAAGTAGCATATAAGGGTTGGAAAAAAGCCTTCAGGAGCTTAAACTCATGACCTAAAGCTTATGCATATTATATACAGAAAGCCCATTCTTGGAGCCTCATTTTAGACAAAAATCCAAAAGGTTTGGTGGCCTGGTGTCCCCACTTACAGTAGATGAAAAGAATGAATCCGAAGAGACAGTCAGAACTGCTAGGAAGACCTGAAGAGTCCGATGCAATGACAGCAATGTTGACAGCAGGTAAAATGTTGAGGACAGTGATTGTGGTCAACAAAGGGGACACAAAAACTACTGCAATGACAAGGTGTTGGATAGCAAAGCACAAAGTCTGGGGCCACATAGCACAGAGGCAAATAACTGTACAGGTAAATAGATAGCACTAGGCGAGAGGACAAAGTAATAACTGTTGTAGCTGGTAAGGCATCTGGTGAGTGATCAGCTCTACATCATGACCAAAGAATAGATTTACTATTTGGGTACCTTAAAAAAACACCCATTTCTTGAAACATTCATTCATGTGGACTAGTTCCTTTCACTACCATGCCTAGTAAAAGAGGTGGCCCTGGGGTAAATGTTTCAATTGCAGGTACAGGAAGAATTCAAAGGAGCTGTAGGATGTGCCCGTCTAAGCTATTCAATATTCTTCTCATCCAAGTATGGAGAACCATTGTTCTCCCTGAGTGCCCTTTTCGTCAGGGTTGTTTGTGTGCTTCTGTGTGTGTGTTTGCCTTTTATGTCTTTTTCTGTTTTCCCCCCTAAAAAGAACTCCACGCTGGCATTTTCTTTTCTTTTTTTTTTCTCTTAATTTTTTTTAATGCTTTGGGAATAAAAGACCTGTTTTTCCTTTCAGGTGAAAATAACTCTTAAGTTTTTCTGCTCTATTTTCACTTCAGCTCTATTTCCATTAATCATATAATCAAAAAAACAATGTTCATCTGCCTACTGTTATTAGAAACAATTACAGGTATGTCCACACTTGTCTCCATATCTGCATCACGGCAATAAACCCGCATTAGTCATCGAACATTGAGCAGAAGGGTTCTTAACTTTGTAAGGCAGGCCCCAAATCATAAACATCTGAAAGAACCTGCCGCCTGGGGAGATGCTGCCACCGGCTTTGAGAGGACCCTCCCAATGCCACCAACCTCAGTCCTGTAGGAGCTGTCTCTGCAGTGCCAACCACAGCACATGTGCCCAAAGACCTGGCCTCCACTCATGCACCAGCATCTCTTCCCCCTTTGCTGACGGGCCCCAGAACCATTAACACAGCCCTGCCCATGCTAGTTGAGCTGCGTTCATGGGAGCCTAAGTCTGGAAAGGCAACACGTTTTCCATCGAGGTCCAAATTCTGGTGAATGACCCATAAGTAACTCCAAAATAAGATGGGTTCTTATAAGTGTTACAAGAAGTACTGACAGAGAGGAAAACACTCCAGGAAAGAAACGTTAGAAAATAAAAACTAAAACAAGCGAGGCAGGTTTGCTACACCCTGAAGAAACAGGCTTAACAAAATTTCTATTCCAGTGCACGAAGGGATTTGATTTCTCTCCTTTTATCATGGGAAAGGAACTTGTGTACAAGGCCGTGATTAGGTGAGGTGAGTGAAGCAATGTCACACAAGTAGATGTTTGGATCCTGTCTTTATTTAAAATGTTGATATTTTGTTCACCATGGATTTTCCTGCAGGCATTTTTTATTTTTTCAAATGTTACATGATAATATTATTTATCTTGATTACTAAGTTTTTGGATGACGCCTTGAATTTTGCACCAAGGTAAGTGCCTTACTCTTGTCCCATCTCTGCTTAAGGGGACATTTCCCTGAAGAAAATTTACCCTTTATTATAAAATCTTACCCTTACCAATAAAGGGTAGCAAAGAGAGTACTAGGCTTTGAATAATGGGCATGGGTTTGTGGCCGTAAGAAAGTCACCACTCTCTGATCCCCCACGTCCCCCTCTGCAGAATGGAGACAGAGCACTGCAAACACCAAACAAGGCCGTATAAGATAACGCACCTGGAAATGTTTCAAAAATGTAGAGCAGTCTGTAGTTAATGCAATATCACGGTGCAGGCTGGGGAGATGCTGCCACCTGTTTTGAGACGACCCTCCCAATGCCACCAATCCCAGCCCTGTAACTCCTGTGATATTTAATTTGTGTTGTGTCAACAAAACACAAGAACACTCAATAAAAGCAGTGACAAAAAGCAGCCAATTTTATTTTTTTAAGGTAGCAAAGACATTTGCACATCACTACACTACATAGAGCTTCTCTCACCTATGTCTGGTATAAAGGGATTAAAAGTTGCTTGTGCCCTTTCCAAGGCCAGGCAACTCCTCACCAAGAAGTCAGATATGAAAGAGAGAAACAAGACTATTTATGCTTTACAGAATAAAATTACCTGTGTAGAGTGACCAACGACCTGGACTTGCCTGTTGATACTAAAACTGGAAAGTCCCAAGCAAATTGGAAGGTAAGTTAGTCACTGTGGAGCATGATGTTGACAGAGGAACGCGCACTGGACTGAGAATCGGGCGCCCAACATTCTCCCCTTAGCTGTGGTACTTGCTGATGTAGTGACCTTCGACAAGTCACTTAATCTCTGACCCTTGGTTCCTTCATGTGCAAAATTGAGAGGTTGCATCTGATAGCTAGTTAAACAGCACCTGTACTGAGCATGCACTCTGTCTTCAGATCTGTGTGAAATGCTCCATTGACCTTACATCACTGAATCCTCCCAACACCGCTATGATGCAAGTGGTATCATTTTCCACTGACAGATGAGGACACAAAGGGTAAGAGAGGCCAGGGTTCCAGTTATACGATGTGAGGCAGTTTATCACAGTGGTGAGGACCATGACCTCTTGGGCCGGGGAAGAAGAGAAGCAGTCTCTGTAGTGTTTAAGAGCATGAGTGCCAGTTTTTATTTATTTAACAAACACTTGCATAGCCTTTATCTTGTGCTAGCTGTGTTACCATGGGCAAGTTCCTTAACCTCTCTGCTAAGTAATATGGGAGCTTCTGATAAGGTCATATGAGAGTGCTTCAAACAATGCCTGGCACAAGATAAAAGCTATGCAAGTGTTTGTTAAATAAATACAAACCAGCACTCATGCTCTTAAACACTACACAGACTGCTTCTCTTCTAAAAGATCTCTTCCAGGTCTTAATAGTCTATAATTTTATGAACAGCCACTTCCCCTTACTCGTTCCCCTCAGTACAAAGGTAGAAAACAGAGACTGCTAAATGCAGAGCATTTTCGCAATAATGAAGAGCTAAATGACTGTCCTCATTCCTAAGCTACATTCTCAAAGCAAACACTGCTGATTCTCATAGATTGTCTGTGTGATTGAGAATCTGTGAATTCACTCCTGGGCATCTTTAAAAAGAAAAGAAATCAGCACAACATTTGTGTAGTGCCTTGACATTAAATCTGCAGGCCTTTGCCAGTTTGTAAGTCATTTGGAACCTTTAACATCACTTAAGCTTAAAGTTTGTTTGTTGTAATTATCTGAGCACGGAGGTTTTAGCTTTTCAACCATCATGAAAAAGTTATATGTTTCATCTTTCAATGACTCATTTGAAGGCATTATTTTTCACTGTGTTCCTGACCATTGTTTAAATGTTGTATTCAAGATACAAGGTTTGATTTTGATTTCTGATATTCTGGCAGAAATTCCCAGATACCTTGTGAAATTAGCTGCTGTGGTAGCAAATCTGTATTTGTTAGTTCTTGTGTATTCATATATCAATCTCTCACAATTCATTCAATAAATTTTTACTGGTTATGGACTATGTGCTGGGCATATTTATTTAATAACTTTCTTTGGAACACTCAAAGAAGTTTCTAGGATGTGCCTTCTAAGTCTCCTAATTTGCCATTTAAAGAAAAAGCAGAAAGTCATATAAGCCCAATTTTACAGCAAACAATTTACAAAGAACACCAGGAAGCTGATACCAGGATTCATAAGACAATGTCAAGTTGGCTAAGCCTAGTCCGTTAGTATGATCATCTCACAAGGCTTCCTGCCAGCTACAGAAGTGAAGTGGGTAAAACGCTGATTTCCTCATTCTGCTTAGAAGTTTCTGCTTTCGTCTTTAATTGGCAAACCAACCTGAATTGTTGTGGTTTACCCAGTTCTGTTTGCACTTTTAGAGACTGTTGCTGTTAGATTTTCTTCCTATGGGTAGCTGGGCTGTACCTATCAATTGCTAGTAGGAAGAATAACATCAAGTCCCCATAATTCCTCTAGCCCCTTTGCCCAGCCTAGTTTCAGCAATAGTAGCTGACATTGTAATACTCATTCAGCAGCTGATTATAATTAAAAATATCAGAATAATTAAAGTCCTCAGCTTGACAAGCAGAGCCATAACTTTGCCTTCAGACATTCCTCTCTAATTAGTTAATTAATCCTAATGCAAATTATAAGCAATAATTAGTCAGCCAAGCTTGACATAAAAGTCTGCTGACTTACAGCTAAAAGGCTTTCTGGTTGCCGGTTTGTAGTTTCTAAAGGTGTCTTTTGTCCACTCATGGTTTCTGTATCCATCCTACTTCGAACTTTCTGCCAACACGCAGATACTCAAAGCAATTTGAGCTGGAGAAAACCACAGCTATAAAAACCTGTATCACCACAGGCATTTTTCAGTTTGACATAATAAATTGCATGCTCTGTATCTGTATTGAATATCAATAAGGGGTATATCCTATTCAGGGGAAAAGAAAAAACAGAGTGAGAAGGTAGAAGGGAGGTAGGGACATTTTGACCCAAAGCATGGTCTGTGATATATTCCACATTCATTTGTGCTAAATCACTAGGGTGCTTTTTAACATGTGCCAAGAAATTGAGTCATTATGAAGCATATCCGAAATTTGATATCTCTGTAATAGAAAAGCTAATATTTGATCCAGATTTTCAGTGAATTTAAACAGATCCGGAATCTGTTAAGTGAGATAATTTGAATTATCCTCTGATAAATCTAAGCTTGAATATTGTATTTTCTCTACATGTCTCTGCTACTAATGAGCAAAATTCACTCCTTTTAAAATAAAAGCAGTACAAAAGCCTGATCTTACAGAACATTGGGTCAATAGTTTCTGAACACCTCAGACAACCAAATACTCTACCACCAGTCACCCTGTGCCTTGACTGTTTGGTGGCCAAAAGAATCTGTCCTGTGGACTATAAATCGGCCCATGAAAAGCTGGTGTCAGGGTAACAGCAAAGTCAGAGCTAAATCAGCGTGAAAACATATCCCTCAAATGCTACCTTTGGTCATAACACGGAAAGAATATTTTAGTATATTGATTGCAAAAATGGCCTGAATTATTCCTTTTCTTGTATCCATGCTTCTTGCAATGTGACTTTGTAGGTCTTCCCATGAAGCAGTGGATTTTATTTCATCACTGTTTGAATTTGGGTTTGTCTTGTGACTTACTTTGGCTGAAAGGATGAGGTGGAAGCATCAAAGTTCCAGTTACAAGCCTAGCCCTCAAGATGGCTTATGTACTTATGCTTGCTCTCTTAAAACCCTGCCTCTACCTTGAGATAAGCTGAGACTGGCCCACTAAAGGGTAAAAGAGAGCATGTGATGAAGAAAAATCATGCCTTCTGGGGCTGTCTTAGATGAGTTGACTCATTAGCTGATTGCAGACAAATGAAAAAGTCTAGCAAAAATCAACCAAGCCAAGCAAGACTAGAAAACTCACCCAACTGATCTATACACTCATGAGCCAAATAAATCATTTTTGGTGTAAGGCCACTAAGTTTGGGGACATGTTGTTACATACAATAGTTAACTGACAGAACTATTTACAAGACAGCTTAGTCTGGTGCCTCCCACCCTAATGGAGCAGGTGAAAGGATTTTCAGCTCCTCATATATGGAAATCTCCAAATATTCCCTATGTGTTTATAAATATTCAGTTCTCCTCATGCTTACCAGCAGAAAAGAATATAATATAGATTATTTCTATATTATTTTCTTATTGATGTGTTCTCTCCTATAACTTCTCTAGTTTCTTCCTCTCAGTCTAAAAAGTTGCTCAAGATTCTCTCTGTATAAACAGCACTCTTTCCTTAACATTATCCCAGTGCATCCCAGCCCACCCCAACTCAGTCATAACTTTCTCCTCTCACAACTGATAAGATTTTAAAGGAAGTGTCAATATCCATTCTTTTACTTCCTCAACTTCCTTTTGCTTTTCAAGCCACTATAATCTGCCTCCTACCTTCACTACTCTACTAAAACTGCTTTTATTAGGGTTAAAAATGACTTCTTAATTGTCAAATCCAATGATATTTTTCTCGTTTCATCCTTTTCTTGATGTAAATTTTTATTAAAGTATATGTAAAAATAAAATTACATAATTTATAAGTGTAAAATGAAATTTCACAAAATCAGCATACTCATATGTATTATTAATAGTTTTCTTTTGCTGCTGTAACAAATTACCCCAAAGCTAGTGGTTTAAACAACACACATTTATTATTAATATCATGTATTTCTGGGGATCAGAAGTCCAAAATGCTTCTTAGGACTAAAATCAAGGTGTTGACAGAGCTGTATTCTTTCTGGAGGCTCTAGAATATGAATCTGTGTCTTTGCTTTATCTACTTTCCAGAGGATGCCTGCATTCCTTGGCTCATGGCCCCTTCCTGCATCTCCAAAGAACATCATTTCAACTTCTCCTTTCATTGGCAAATCTCTCTGTGAGCTACTTGCCTTCCTCTTGTAAGGACCCTTGTAATGACATTGGGCCCAGACTGATCTAATCTTAAGAGATTTAAATTAATTCTTATTAATATCTGCAAAATCCTTTGGTAAGGATGTAAGATAACATACTCACAGATTCCAAGGCTTAGGACATGGATACCTCTTGGAGGCCACTAATATAACCAGTGGTTATCCTGTAACCACTACCCAAATCTCAAACATTACCAGAACCTAAAAAGACCCTTCATGTCTCCTTGAAGTTACACCTGCCCCCATGAGTAACCACTATCCTGATTCACAATACCAAAAATTGATTGCACTCTTTTAAGTTTTATATAAATGGAATCATGCAGTATGTATCTTTTGTGTCTGGTTTCTTTTGGTCAATATTATTGGAAAGATTTATCCACAATGTTTATTTTATTACAATATAGTATTCCAATATGTGAATATTACACAACTTACTTAACCATTCTACTATTGGTGAGCATTTCAGTCATTTCCAGTTCTTGGCTATTATTGGGAAATGTTGCTGCTATTAACATCCAAACATATCTTTCAGATATAAATACATTTCTTTTTCATCTTTAGTAGATACAGTTTTCCAACATGTGTGTATCAAAATTCTAACTGCCCTCTAACCTTTCTAACACTTCCTATTTTCTGCCCTTTAACTGTCCCCTCATTCTGATCACTCTTTAGCACTGGACACTTTAGACTTTTGGAAAAATTCTCCTCCTTTGGCTTTTACAACACTACTCTCTAATAAGTCTTAGTGCTTCCCTGAATTCTCTTTCTCAGTCTTCACCATTAGCTGCTCTTCCCTTGCGTATGTATCACCACCCACCCTATTTTTCCCTTTCTTTCAGCCACTTCCCTTAAATTATTTTTCAGTGTTATTGTTTAATTTCCATAGTAGGGTAATATAAGAACCTTCATAATTTTGTTCTTATTTATTGCTTCAACCCATCTGAGGTAAAGAATGGCTGCCCACCACCTCTCCTGCTCTTCACTCTGGATTTACACTAAACTATATTTCCAAGCCTCCACTACACATGAAGTGAAACATGTAACTGAGTCACGGAAAATGGAATGTGGGCAAAAGTCATGTCTGACATTTTCTTTTTTCTTTAAATGAAAATAGTTTTTTATTATTTTGTTATGAAACAGTGATAACAGCTGCAGAGTGGAGTTAAATATAAGTAGTATTAAGGAAATTGATCACAAATAAACTCCTTTTTAACTATTAATAGTAAATCTTTCACCTTCATATATGACATTTTCAAGCTTGATACTTCCCTCCCAAATCTCCCATGCTCCACCCTATATCTTCTCTCTCCTTCCTAGAAAATCACAGAAGCTATGTTAAAAGCCACGGTGCCAAAATATAGAAGGAGACTGGATATCTGAATCAGTGCTTGGAGGAGAGATACCTGACATATGTTAGATGTGATCTTAATGAGAAAGATGTTTGCACAGTGTTAAGTCACTGGAATTTGAAGGCTGTGTGCTACAGTGGTTAGCACTGTAATACAATAAATCTAGAAATTGGTCACTTGAAGTAGGACGCTGCAATAACCAATATCTCAATTATATAAAATATGTATCAAAGAAACAAATATAGACTGTTGAACTATATTATGCAGTGGAAAAATATTTGGCAAAACTGTAACCTGTAATAACATGAGAAGGAGACCATGAGCCTACTGAGCTTACAACTCTGAGGAAGGTGGTTTGGCTCAGTGTTAGTGTGTGTTGGCTACTGTTGGCTGCATTTGGCAAGGTATTTCAAGCAAGAGATGAGCTCATGAGAAGTGTGGCTGGTTAGTAAGCAGCAATGAAATGGAACAGAATAAAATTCAAGATTTTAAAGATTTATAAAAATTGATTTTTTCTAGACCTCAAGAAGTAGAAAACTAAGACTAATAGAATTTTGACAAACAAAACTTCATAACATCCAGCCTTGGCCAAAGAGTTAGCCTTTCCACTAAAACCAGATATCTTCAAGGTAGCCACCATTAAATTGAAAAAAAGAGATGTATGGGAGTAATAAAGGAAATAAAATATATTTGGAAATGTTATCTGGAAAAGAAATTTGGATGATTTCTGCCACATGGAATTGATTGGCAAAAAAACATATCAGAAGTCTATTAAGTTTTTAAGAAACAGCATTATCAAAGAAATCCTTAACCCAGATTTTGAAAGTCTCTCACTGCTCAAGATTTACAGCAATGCCTTTAGACTCCCAACTTTTCAGGGACAGGAACATGGTTTCAAAACACGCACAGTCCAAGGAGAGTAGACTTCTCACTACCCATTTCAGATAAGCACATGGAGGATAATAAACAAGACAAAATTTCCCAGAGGGTGGAACCATGGAAAATATGGAAGGAAGTTCCTCCCAGCGAACACAACTCAGAGATCTCATTAAGTAACTTCTCCTATACAGAGAAGGAACTTTCAGTGCCTGTACTGAACTTTCAATGCCTGATTCCCAGTGCTGTTATTGACCAATAACTGTTGTATTCTTCCTTTCTGAATGGCAGTTTATAGTAGTTGCACGAGGCACCTCCCAGATCCTAATACACAGCTGAAGGATTTAATCCCCTAGCTGTTGGGAGTGCTGAATACACCCCTGAGACAGCACTTTTGATAAATTGTCTCAGCTAAAGAGAGTTTGCTTCACACCTTGCCTAAGGTCATGCCCCTTTCTAGAGACATCCAAATTCAGAAACTGGTCAACCTAGGGTATAAAGGTCCAACATTCTTACTCTACTTTGAGGGAAATTCTGAAGGACCACCCCAACTTCATCACAAGACTGGCTGAGGACTGTGTTGAGAATGCTCCTTCCCTTCTGTTCCACCAGTGTGGCTCTCAAGAACATTCCCTCATGCAGAGCATGCATGGTAATTTCTCAGAGTCTGCTTCTTGGGGAGCTAGCCTGTGGCAGATATTAGATTTCAGTTAACCTGTCCCTGTTCTTCTATTTTATATTAATATTAAGTGGAGATGGGTGGTAGATAATTTGCTTTTATCGTTCCTGGATCACCATATCCTAACCAGATGTCTGAGCATCACCTGGAAGTCCTGGACATGAAGATGAATGCAATGACTGAAAGGAGTTTGCACTGGAGAAAGCAAATGGGTACCTGATAGCCAGAAGAGCAGGATGTGGCAGAGAATGCCAGTATTCACCCATACTGTGCTTCCATGGAGAGGGCAGTAAGGATCCCTAAACTAATTCCACCAATTCCAAATGCTCTTATGAAATGATATTATTGCAATAGTTACTTTAAAAGCTAACTTTTCTTTTGTGACACCATCTATCACTGCTTCCTTCCTCCCTGCATGTCTTCATTGTTGCTGGTGCAAAGGGAAGTGGAGGGGCTTGGTGTCCTTTAGGGATAAGTAAGAGATGAGGAAAGGAAAGTCCAGGCCTTTCCCTTATAAAGAGTACATCTGACTATAGAAGTGATGATCCCTTATCCCCCAAACAGAAAATGTACCCCTTACATCCACATGGCTACAATAACCACCAAAGTCCAAATTTTGAGTGGGAGATGGGCTCTTAATGGATTTTTAGTCCATTAAGAATCTCCATCTTCAGGTCATCTGACATTTCCACAAGTACAAACTCAGTTTGTTAAAAAAAAAAAAAAAAAAAAAAAAAGATAATAACCTCCCCTTAAAAGGTTCCTGCTTCCTATTTCCCCCTATTTCCCTCCAGCAGACATTTATTCTTATCATCCTCCTCATCCAATAGTATTTATTAAATGGCCACATTTGCATGGCACCGTACCTATGCTTTTCCATTTCTCTCCAAGGAAGATTTCCTGGTTTAGAAGTTTTAATGGCTGCTCCTTTGAAAATGTCTTAAGAGGGTTTTGACTGTAATTCCTTTTCTCCTAGCTCTTATTTAATAGGTACCAATGCCTATCTTTTGCCTGGGGTATTGGGCTAGGGAGAGGAAGATTCATTAACCATGGTGAGTTATGGATTTCAATGCCCTGGCTACTTCATTTCTCATATCCAAGTAGATCATTTCCTTCCTAGTCCTTGTGAGCCCAAGGAGGTATATATTGTAAGTAGCCTTAATCTGCTTCATTAGAACATTTTTTTAACTTTACAGGAATGACACCACCAATATTACCATATTACCTCTGGTGATTTGCATGGCAGTATAATCATACATTTATACTAGCTAGCAATAATCATAGTGATTTTAGTTGTGGTAGTAAAAGTAAAAAAAATACAATTTTAGAGCTTGGAAACATTAAAATTAATATCATTTTCAGATATAGAAATCTAGATCCAGGGAGGCAAAGTACCTTGCCCAAGTTTACATACTAGGGACTACTGCCTGACTCCAGTGACTCCAACTTATAAACATACTCCCCGATTTTCCCCTTTGAGTATTAAAGCAGCCTGATATTGATCGCAAGGAAGATTCTGTGCTTTTGAAGCCAGAGGCAGATAGTGGGGTGGCCCAAGGTTATTATATGGCATGCTACAAATGAGCAGACGTGTGGTTAGTGCACCCTGGATACATCTTAGTTGGACAATTCTCCCTCTGCTCCCTTTTTCTGTTTCCATGAATAGTCCTGCTTGGCCTTATGCCCTGGAATACCAGCAGAAGATTTACCCCCCTGAGACAAGCTGTGTCTTCCTCTGGGAGAAAAATGTCTCACTCATCTTCACAGCATTCTCTAGCTTTCAGAACCAGTTAAACTCTTTCTAAGGAGCAGGGTTGTATTTGCGTCTGTTAAAAATGGTAACTGCTTTGGTTTGGGGACTGTGACATCTCCTCAGATCTGGCCATGTTGAAAACTGTAAAATAGATAAAGCTTATAGTTTATTTTTTGATCCCTTCTCTGGGAGCACTGGTTTCCAACCAGGGCAATTTTGTTCCCCTCACCACAAAGATGCAAATAATAACAGAGGCTAACATAAATTACCCCCCAGCTCTGTGTCAGTCACTGTGGTAGGCATCTCATCACCTTTTCTATAATATTCCCAGAAGTATGTAAAGTAGGCATTTACTGCATTGGATAAATGAGTCAACAGAGATTCGGAGAGTTTATGTGACTTATCTAAGACACTTAACTAATATGCATAGATACTAGAACTGAGAGTCGAACTCATGTCCACTGGTGGCAGATACTCTGTCCTTCCTCAATACTTCTGATAATCATTTTTTAGTTGCTGAGAATACACATCAAAACAACATACACAGCTACCATGATAAGAACCCCAAAATGTCTGTGTTTCAGAAAGGGGTGATAATGGCCACAATATTCAACTCCAGTAGGGGTGTTGACATCTCTTAGACAACTCCAGCCAGTGTACACTGTTTATGTGAATAAATAATAAAAAATGCCTGAGCCCTTCTCTTTTCTCAACTGCTTAAAACTTCTTCATGAGATAGGAATGGTTTGAATGGCTCATTGGTGGATATTTGTAGTGCAAGTTGCCCCAAACAGTGAGGTGGTAAGGACTACATTAGCGACTCTGAAGATTTGTGTTTCAATTCCAAATAAATGAAGCCTGACTCAAACAAGTCTTTGTTATTTCCTACCCATCTAATTCAATTCAATTACATTCAGTGAGTACTTGCAGAGCCATGACTGTGTGTGGCTAGTGCTGTGGGAAACAACAATGAAGTGGCATGACAACTGCCCTCAAGGAGTTTACTTTACTCTGGGGGAGACGAGATTTAATTAGAGTATAATAAAATCCAGCTGATACCCACATGCTAAACTTTATATGATCTAGTTTGTTCGTCAGTGCACATGCTCCCTCTGTAGCAGACTCATATATTCAGTGGACATGGAGTTCTGTGGGGTGCCAAGCAACCCATTCCTCATCCTCAAAGCATCTTCAGTATAATGGGTACTAGTGCGCAATATGAACAAGTAACATTGAAAGAAATTGGTGCTGATGGGTATGATCAGGGAGGTTTCAAAGAGGTGGTGAAGTTGATTTAGGCTAGAACTTTCAGTATGGAGAAGATCTATGTTGTCTTCTAGGAATGTGTTTTGGAGCAGGTTTTGGTGAGGTTTATTAAATAATTAATAGTTATTATATTACTATGAGCCACATATATTTATAAAGACATCACTGTGTGCCTTCTCTGAAATATTAGTAATAATATAAAAATGGCAACCTAATGACACAGGTTCAACCAAAAGCGGGGCGGAAAACACCTAACATCAGGAAAGTAATCTCATGTCTTCTTGATGCATGAAAGTATCTCCCTCTAGGACAAGTAGAAGCTACTCTACTATATTGAGATGAGAATATATACCTTAAGAATTCAAAAACACATACCTAAAGAGAAATATTTAATCCTGCTGGTGATAGAAACTCCAAATGTAAAAAGGAGAAGAAGTTGTTTTGCATGTTTTCCCTTACTTTACATGCATAGCAAAATACCCTTTTATTCTATGTCTTCACTAAAAATAGTTATGTAAGTATTTATTTATTTATTTCAGGATATTATGGGGATACAAACATTTTCATTACATGTTATGACTTCACCTCACCCAAACCATGGTTTGAGGTGTGCCTTTTCCCCCCTACCAACACTCACCATGTCCATTAGTTGTGAGTTTACCCGCCCCCGACCCCCCAATCCCCGAAGAATATTACTACCATGTGAGCACTATAGTGTCAATCAGTTAGTGCCAATTTGATGGCGAGTACATGTGGAGCCTATTCTTCCGATCTTGTGATACCTCACTTCAGATAATGGGCTCAAGCTCTACCCAGGAAAACATAAGAGGTGCTAGATCACTGTCGTTTCTTATAATTAAGTAATATTCCATTGTATACATATACCAAATTTTATTAATTGTCTCATGAATTGATGGGCACTTGGGTTGTTTCCACATCCTTGCAATAGTGAATTGTGCAGAAACTTTTCAAAAGAAGATAGAATAATGGCCAAGCAAACATATAAAAAAATGCTCAACATCTCTAATCATTACAAAAATGCAAATCAAAACCACAATGAGATATCACCTAATCCCAGTGAGATTGGCCTTTATCAAAAAAATCCCCAAACAACAAATTCTGGCAAGGATGTGTAGAGAAAGAAACACTCTTACACTACTGGTGGGACTGCAAATTAGTGCAACCTCTGTGGAAAAGAATTTGGAGATACCTCAAAGAACTAAAAATAGAAATACCATTTGATCCAGCAATAGCACTATTAGGCATCTACCCAAAACAACAAAAGACATTCTATAATAAAGACATCTGCACCTGAATGTTTATATAAGTATTTTTTAATTCCAAAAAATAAATTGAAAGTAGGAAAATGATGTGCACCAAGAAAAATATGGACATTTTCCCCAGATATAAAAATTAAAATGTAATCACATCATATACAAAATAAAATGTTTTCATTTTGTGCATAGTCTATATAATTTTGGTTTAGATAATGAATTGGTAAAATTTGCAGCCTTTGAGTACCCCAGGACAATTGAATATCATTTTTATCTATATCCTAATAAGGATATGGCTTCACTTTTATTGGTCTATTTTCAAAGACCTGTAATTAAATAACTAAAATAATATGACTCACAGAGAGGCATTGTTATATATTAATATATAATGAACACAACATCCCTATAATAAGTTTTTAGTTAATTACAAATAACAAAAGTTGGTTTAGCATATGTGTTAGTCAACTTTGCTGTAGTAGAAAACAATTCCAAATCTCAATGACTTAAAACAAATAATTTATTTCTGGCTTTTGTTATATATCAGAACTTAAAGATTACCTGTGATGGCCAAATTCATATGTTTTCTCATTCTGGCTGAATAAGTACCCTCATTTGGGAATGCGCATGTATGAGGAAAAAGCATAAGACATGGCAGAAACATGTGATGTCACTTAAAACTTCTGCTTGGGGTTGGCACTTTGCCACATCTTCTCATATTCCATTGGTCCTGCAAATTATTTGGCCAGCTGACAATGAGGGAGGGAAATAAACTCTGCCTACAAGAAGATATGTTATGGCAATGTATGGAGATATATAATCTAACAGGGAAGGGATCAAAAAGTTGGAAAACTAATACAGTTTACCACTATATCTATATCTATATATATAGATATATAGATATAGATACACATACGTACACACACACATATATACACATATATACATATATACATACTGGCTACTTCATCAAAATTTTTCAAAATTCAAAAATATAATAATTTTTGTGTGACAGGTAGAAAAATAGTAGACAAGCTCCTAGACAAGTGAGTAGACTGTGTATTTGAGATATGGTAAAGGTAATAAAGAGGAAGAAACAGAGGGAAAAAAAGAAATAAGAAGACACAAATAAATGAGAAGATATCCCATGTTCATAGATTGGAAACATTAATATTGGTGAAATATCCATACTACCCAAAGCAAGCTAAAGATTCAATGTAATCCCTATCAAAACTTCAATAGAAAAAAAAATCCTAAAAATTTATAACCACAAAAGACCCCAAATAGCCAAAGCAATCTTGAAAAAGAAGAACAAAGTTGGAATCATCACACTTCCTGATTTCAACCTATATTACAAAGCTATACTAATTAAAATAGTATGATATTGTTATAAAAACAGACACATAAACAAATGAAACATGATAGTTCAGAAATAAATCCATGTATATATGATCAACTAATTTTTTACAAGATTGCTGCAAATACAAAACGGAGAAAGGTTAGCCTCTTCAGTAAAATGTGTTGAGAAAACTGTATATCCACATGCAAAAGAATGAAATTGGACCCATATCTCCACCATACACAAAAATCAACTCAAAATAGATGAAAGGCCTAAATGTGAGAGCTGAAACCATAAAATTCTTAGAAGAAAACATAGGCAAAATATTCCTTTGACATTGGTCTTGGCAATGATGTTTTGGGGTATGACATCAAAAGCACATGCAAGAAAAGCAAAAATGAACAAGTGAGATTATATGAAACTAAAAACAACTTTTGCATAGCAAAGGAAACAACCACAAAATGAGAAGGCAATCTATGGAATCGGAGAAAATATTAGCAAACCATATATCTGCAAAGGGATTCACATCCAAAATATATTTGGAACTCACACAACTCAATAGCTAAATAAATAAATAACCCAATTTAAAAATGAGCAAAAAAAATCTGTGTAGACATTTCTCCAAAAATATATACAAATGTTCAATAGGTATATGTAAAGGTGTTCAGCATCACTAATCATCAGTAAAATGCAAATTAAAACCACAGTAATGTTACCTCACACCTGATAGAGTGATTATCATAAAAAGAAAATCACAAGTGTTGGTAAGGATGTAGACAAAAGAGAACTCTTGTACACTGTTGGTGGGAATGTACATTGGTATAGCCATTATCGCAAACAGGATGGAGTTTCTACAAAAATTAAAAATATAACTATCATATGATCTAGCAATCCCACTTCTGGGTATTTACCCAAAGAAATTGAAATCAGGATCTCAAAAAGATATCTGCACTCCCATGCTCATTGCAGCATTATTCTCAACCACCAAGATATGAAAAAAAACCTAACTGTCTATCAATAAATGCATGGATAAAGAAAATGTGGCATACAGACAAAATGGAATACTATTCAGCCTTGGAAAAAGAAGGAAATCCTGACATTTGAGACAACATGGATGGACCTAGAGGATTTTATGCTAAGTGAAATAAACCAAATACAGACAGACAAAAACTGTATGATGTCGCTTATATATGGAATCTAAAATACTCTAACCCTTAGAAGCAGAGAGTGGAATTGTGATTGCTAGGGGCAGGAGAAATGAGGAGGTGATAGTCAGGGGGCATAAAGTTTCAGTTATGTCGGATAAATAAGTTTTGGAGATCTACTATACAGCACAGTTCCTACAGCTAACAGTACTGTAGTATAAACTTAAAATTTCCTAATAGGGTAGATCTTAGATTAAGTATTCTTACCATAAAAAATAGTGATAATAATAATAGTAAATAGGGGTGGGAGGAAATTTTGGGTAGTGATGGCTATGTCCATGGCCATGATTGTGTTGATGGTTTCATGGGTATACATTTATTCCCAAACTTGAGTAATTGCATACATTAAATACGTTAAATATGTACAGCTTTTTACATGTCAATTATACTTCAGTAAAGAGGTTGTATACACACACACACACACACACACACACACATGTCCCTTGTGTTATAGACCTACTATTGGACTCACCTAAGTTACCTTTAATTGAGATGCCTTAATAATTAGATTCTTTGACTTTAGTCACCAGAAACAAGAGAAATATTCCTCATAGTGGGATGTCAAATTTTCAAACTTGCAAATATTCTAATCACATAATATGCAAATAAATATGCATATAAATAGAGTCTTTAAATGTTTAATAAATGCTTGGGTTTGTATTAGCAAATACATACAAAGTTCCCAATCTCCATCCTTCATGGGCTTTTTCCTCTTACAGCTATTCACGGACAATTTAGATCTGCAAGTTTTAACCATTTCACTTCCTGAGAAAGGAAATTGAAACAACAAAAGCAAATGTGTCCCCAACTCACGTATGGAAGTAGTTATTTCAGGTTAATTATTATCAAGAACTGTGCAAGACTAAGAATGCGATTAAACATTAGCCTGTGAGATATTTAACAGTGGGGTTCTACAATAAAAGCAGAATATTGTTCTTTCTAGGTTTTTTCTAAATGGTCCCAAACTACATATGCGAATGAAGCTAATGTCTAAATAATTAAATGATAATGTCATTATTATTCAATGTAGGAATACACTTGAGAATCAAATTGAATCAGTTTTTTTTCCCCTTGTGGCACAATAACAATTCATGTTCAACCTAACTTAATATATTCGTTGCTTAAAAGAAAAATCAGTCCGTATACTTACTGGTTTCTAGAAAAGAGAACTAGGCCTATGTAACTGAGGGTTAGAGCAGTTAAAAATAATAAAAAAAAGTAATAGCTCTGGGCTAAATTTAGTGAATTGGGCTAAGAGCAGCACCTCTACACCTTTGTCCTAAACTCCTTTCTCATTCTCATTCCCATCCCTTAGGCATAACACTAACCCTAACCTTCCATCCTTGTTGCACCCCATTCCCTAAAACTGGTCTGCTCATGGGAACACAGTCAATGTGTTACCTCCCCCAGAAGTATCTGTATTTTCACACAGCTTCTATTGTGCACTGAAAAGCTCTGTTCCCTTTGAGCATTCACACAGTACTCACCAGGTGCCAGGCTTAGTTCTAAACACATTCCATATATTAACTCGTTTAATCTTCACAACAACTCTGAGATAGATACTCCTATTATTTTCATTTTATTTTTATTTTTTTAAGAGACAGAGTCTTGCTATGTTGCCCAGGCTGCAGTGCAGTGGCTATTCACAGGCATAATCATAGTGCACTGCAGCCTTGAACTCCTAGCCTTAAGCAATCCTCTTGCCTCAGCCTCCCCAGTAGCTGGGACTACAAGCACACATCACTGCACCCAGCTTTGTTCCTATTTTAAACATTAGGAAACTGAGTCATTGAGTAGATGGTAACTCTCCTAAGGTGACCCAGGCTTTCTGTCTTGAGGGCCTGTGTTCTTACCACTAGAGCTACCTAAGAGAGAGATTCTCATACCCTCAGTTGTTGCTTCTAAATCCTTTCCAGTATTACTTCGTTGTGCAATTTCTAAATGTCATATATCAGCATTAAAACCCACAGAAAGATATGACAAAAATTTAAGAAAATTCATGAACACTAACTGGAAAAACACTGTCCTAACAAAAGATAGGAAAATGGTCCTGTCCAAGGACCCTTGAGTCTCTCCAATCTGTTATTCCATGGATGACACTAAACAGATTATTTAGCCAGGTTCTCCAATAATTTTCCATTAGTTTTGTTTTATTTTCTCTGATACCAAACTTCCATCTATGATTATAAGGCAAATCCTGAAAGGACCTGTTATGAACCCTCTCTTTGATGCTTTTCCTATGTATTGCTACCAGACTGCTTATGACAGGAAAACAACATAGACATATAGGTTTAAGACAGAATTTTAAAATAAGAAAAAACAGAAAAAATGGGCTGAAAAAAGGGGGAACTTTAAATAATCTATTAAAAAACAAATGTAAGCCTGTTAAGCATGTAAATAAAATGCGCTTAAACAAAATAAAACTAAGTCAAACTATCTTATATTCATTTTAGAGTAAATAGTTCATATATAAATAAAATATAAAATATCAATCAGAAAAAAGCAGTTTCTATAATATGATGGACTAAAGTTATTAAGTCCATCCATTTGCCCCTCCTCCAAAGAAACAACTAAATATGATAGTAAAAAGGATAATATATTTTTTAATCATCTGAAAGGCATCAATGCATGAGCAAGTTAATATGGACTTTGCAGACCAAAATTTTTTTTTAATTTATTCAGGATACTACGGGGTTACAAACATTTGGTTACATGCAATGTGTTTGCCCCACCCAAGCCAGGGCTACAAGCATATCCCTCCCCCATACAATGCATTCTGCTTCCATTAGTTGTGGGTTTACCCCCCCAACCCCTGACCAATGAGTATTACTACCAAGTGAATTGGTCAGTTAGTACCAATTTGATGGTGAGTACATGTGGTGCATGTTTTTCCATTCTTATGATACCTCACTTTGAAGGATGGGCTCAACCAAAATCTAAGTAAAACCTCTAACCCAGAGAGTTAAGTGAAGCCACTTTTGCCTTGAGGCATTTGCTGAATTTGTCAAACTCTGGCTTTCCAGTCTGTCTGGGTCCACAACAGGGTCAAAAACCAGAATCTACCCAAGGTAGGAGGAGACTCTCCTACTCTGAGTGCTGGTGCTTCACAGAGCTACATCCTCAGGGTAAGGATAAACCAGAAGCAAAAATCTCATCTCCCCATTTCTCAGTAAAGTTGGCTTTGCTTTGTTTCCGGGAAGATGAGTATGTCTGTGAGAAACTTCAAACCTACCTTCAGTAGGTGCTGTAACACAAAATATCACCCTCCACCCCCTAAAAAAGGAAAGTCTCATGCCACAAAATGAAACCTGATAGTGCTGTTAGATACCTGACAGAAGATTTAAAAACCTTCTCTGAGGCGGCGTGGTGGCTCACACCTGAAATCCTAACAAACTGGGATCCTAGCAAAGCTGGAGGATTGATTGCTTGAGCTCAGGAGTTAGAGACCAGCCTGAGCAAGAGCGAGACCCCTTTTCTAATAAAAAACAGAAAAATTAGCTGAATGTTGCACACCTGTAGTCCCAGCTACTTGGGAGACTGGGGCAGGAGGATCGCTTGAGCCCAGGAGTTGGAGGTTGCAGTGAGTTATGATGATGCCACTGCACTCCAGCCAGGGTGACAGAGGGAGACTGTCTAAAAACCAAAACACAAACAAAAAAAAAAAACCTCTCTGATGAAATATAACTTTTTATTTTAGTATTAAAAGAATTCTTATAAATAATATTACAAGAAAATGAGCCATACATAGTAAAAATAAGTAAGCACAGCAATAAGCCAGCATGAGCAAGAAACCGCACTGACAGAAAACAGAAACAAGCCCACCAAAACATCAGACACTAGAATTATCAAAATAAGACACTGGGTTTATCAGACAAAGATGTAAAACACTGTGTAAAACTGTGTCTACTCTGTTTAAAGAAATAAGAGATAAAAATTTATGCTAGGAACCAATAGCAATTTCAAATACATATAGTAGTTGTGGAAAAGAATGAAATCAAGAAATGAAATATAAATTTTAACTAAAATTTAAAACTGAAAAATAATTTTTACCATAAATTAGACATAACTATTAAATAAAGAGAGAATTAGTTAATGTGTGAATAGATCAGAAGTAATTATCTAGGATGCAAGAAAGAGAGAAAAAATGAAAAAGTTAAGAGATATGGAAAATATATGGAGTGAAAAGGTCTGACATACATTTAATTGGAATCTCAGAAAGAGATGAGAGAGTATATGTGGCAGAGGCAATATTTTAAAGAACAATGCCAGAGGATTTCCCAGATATAATAGCAGAGAATGATCTACAGATTCAGGCACATGGGGTATCCAAAGTAAGGTAAATAAAATAAATCCACACCTAGACACATTGTGAAACATCAAAACAAACAAACAAAAAAAGATGAAGAGTAACTATTAAAAGCGATCTGTAACAACCAAGTCGGGAGACAGATTGCCTTAGAAGAGGTGGCAGAGTAACCTCTCATCTTTTAAATAACAAAATGGTTGCCAGGAGTCAGTGAATGACATCCCTACTGTGCTTAAAGACATAATTGACAACCCAGAATCCCATTTCACCAAAAAAGTTTTTTAAGAATGAGAGAAACGTAAAGACATCTTCACATACTCCCTTTCCACCACCAAAGGACAGAGAGTTTAGCACCAGCGACCCACACTAGAGGCCACTCTAATGGACTTACTTCCCGCATAAGGAAAGCGATTTTAGATAGAAGAGATAGATGGGATAACAAACAAATAGCCCAGATAGAGAAATATGTGAGAGTAATTCCAAATAAATATTTACTAAATAAAACAATATTTGGAGTTTAAAAGACACAAACATAGAAGTAAAATATGTCACAGTAATACCCTAAGCCAGGAGAGGTATAAGTGAAGTTCAATGTCATAAGGACCTTGTATTGTCAGGATAGGAGGTGAAGGCAATGATTAACTTTTGACTTTGACAAGTTAAAATGCATGTTGTAATTTCTGCAATAAGCACTGAAAGAAGTATAACCTATAAACCAGTAAAAGGAAAAAAATAAATTAGCCCAAAATGAAGGTAAAATCAGAAAGAAAAAATATACAACAGGCAAGATAGATAACAGATAAATTATAGATATAAACTCAAATATGTTAGTAATAAATAACATTAAATATAAGTAGGCTAAATGCTCCAGTTAAGGACAAAAATCACAGGATCACAGGGCTTAATCAAAGTGAACAAATGTGAGTTATGAACATATATAAAATGCTGCAGCCAAAACCGGAGAAAACATGTTCTTTTCTAGTATATATAAAACATTTGCAAATATTGGACTTATCTTAGGTCATTAAGCAAAATATAAAAAATTTCAAAGGACTGGAGTAATACAGTATATGATCTTCAACCACAGTCCAGTTTAATCACAAATTCATTCAAATATAATTAAGAATCCCTGTATGTTTGGAAATTAATAAATGTACTTCCACATAATCCACATATCAAAGAAAAATCATAATGTAAATTAGAATTTATTTTGAAATTAATGGTAATGAAATTATAACATATCCAAACTTGTGAGATGCAGCTTAAGCAATATTAAAGAGAAAATTATAGTACTTAATGTACATATTAAAAAGAAGAAAGTCTGAAAATTAATGAACTAATAATATCCTCAAGATATTAAAAAATAACAGGGAAGAAAGAAGGTAGAAGAAATAATAAAGATAAAAACAGAAATTAAGGATACGAATGAAAGGTATTCAATAAAAATTATCAAAAGTCTAATAAAAATTTACAAACCTCCAGCTAGACTCATTGAGGAGAAGAGAACTAGGCCTATGTAACTGAGGGTTAGAGCAGTTAATAATAATAACTCATCTTGAGCCATTTCTAGCAAGGTGACAAAGAACTTTTTGTGTACATGAGTAATATTACTCACCACCTAGTTTAATAGAATAGATATTTTCAAATATAACGAGATGATAGTAATAAAATTCCTAATCCAGGTCTTCTGGGCCACTTTCAAAAAAAAGTAGAAGTTCCATTATTGACCTGGTTTGGTGATTGGCAGTTAGTTGGCTAGAGGGAGAAATGGGTAGGAGAGCAAGTTTAGTGATTACAAAGGCTTGTCAATAAAAATAGGAAGAGAAGCCTAAACTTCTCAAATCCACCCTTCGCAAGCAACTCAGAATCCCACAGCACTCCTGGAGAGTCACAAGCCCTGTTTGGGTCTTGCATTTTCAGTCCTCAGTAAAACAGGATGCTGTAATCCTAACTAAACCTTTTCCTTGGTAAATATAACTAGATATTCTACAAAATCATCTGTACAAGCAGCTTCATATCCTTTCTGAATTTGCCTTCTGCCTGTGGGCAGTATTGCAAAAATCTCCTCAAAACCCAACGAAATGGAAATGGCTAGGAATTTGATTGCATTTAACTTATATTATTATTATTATTTTTGTTTCACAGAATTAAATTTCCATCAGCTCTGTTCTAAAAAGGCTGGGAGGGGGAGATTCCAACACAAACTCATCTGCATAAAAGCATCCAAATAATTTAGGATTTAAATTGCCATCCATAGGATATAACTTACCAAATATCATGGTACCCTGGGAGACTACTTGTAAGAACTTGTCTATTTAATTTATATTCAATGTGAGTGCTTCTTCATAAATCCAGAAAAAAAAGTACATTCCCAGGAGTGCAAAAAGCAGTGTACTCAGTATCCCTCTTGTAGTATGGTTTGCTCCCCCATTAGGAGGAGAAAACCTCCCTTTTGCTCCCTCTTTCCAGAGATCCTTTTACCCCAGTTTTCCTCAATATATACCAAATAGCATTGCATGTAGACAAATGTGCCCATGAGCAGTCTGTGCTTGCTGCCACAGGTCAATGTTAATCCATAGTCCAGTATGAAAAAGCAGATGGCTAGGGCCCTCGTTTTATAAAATGCTTGACTCTCAGGAAAACAGATAGGCCCTTAATAATATTGGGGCAATTTAAAAACATAGCCTTTAACTAAACATGGAACGTGGTGCAGCAGTCAAGAGTATAAATTCTAAAGCCCAAGGGATTTCATCTCCAAGGAGCTAATAGTTCCATTTTGCAGACCAGGTAAAGTTAGCTCACATTTCAATTAAGTGAGGAGCCCAAAGTCAGATGGGTCATAAAAGTGGCATTGGAAGGGTCACCACTGTTACTAAAATCCCACAGCACGGGCTCTGTTATTTATGAATTCAAAACTCAAAGGATTTGAATTTGGATTAGAAACCACACATAAAATAAAATCCCATTACAATATAAGTAACAAGAGGTAAGTACTATATTCACATTATACAAAATTCTTTCTAAAATGATAGTATATGTTATTTATTTATAAATAAGTATCTTGTTTTTGAAACAAAAGTCAGAACACATATTTTGTCAAGAAGGCACAAATGAAGTTTGGGTACTGTAACTGAAATTCCTAGAACCCTTAAATAATTTACGAAGGCAAGAGAAAATTTGAAATAAAAATTATCTCAGAACAGTCAAGATACATTGCAAAGTAAGGCACTGTATAATTATTATATATACATTTGACTCTGTACCATAGGGGTTGGCAAGCTTTTTCTTAAAGGGCCAGATGAATATTTTAGGCTTTGCAGACCATAAATTCTCCGGCACAACTACTGAACTGAGTCACTGTAGAGCTAAAGAAGCCACAGACAATAATTAAATGAATGCACGTTGCTATGTTCCAATAAAATTGTATTTACAAAAAGAGGCAACTGGCCAGAATTGGCCCATGGACTATAATTTGCTAATATGTGCCCTAATATATAACACTTCTGATGCAACTAGTCAGTATTATTATTCCTAAGATTGTTGGAATAACTGAAATGAGTTATTGCCCAACACAACTTAGTTGTACTGCATGTACTGAATGTACTTGCATGTACTGAATACATCACAGGAATTAGTACCTAGAAAATAATTTTCCAATCTTACCATGTTAGTGCTACTTAGACCCTTATGCTATTTAATGTCACACTTTACATGTTTCATTAGCATATAAAAAACCGTCACGTGGAAAAAAATCCATTAAATGATTCAATGTGGAAAAATCAACCATTGTAGTTTATCTCCAGAAAGATAATACTAAACCTCATCTATTTACATTTAGCCAGGGACATATAGTTTTATTGCTTACAGAACAAAGGCATAGAGTCCAACTGACAATGAAGCTGTTTAAGTTTTCCTTTGAATGGGTTTATAGTCGGACTACATGAAGTTCACAGCAATAGAAGTGATATAACAACCAAAAAGAGAGGAGAAGAGATGCAGAAAAAAGTGACAGCTGCTTTCTCTATAAATTAAGCCATCCAATTGTGATAGAAGAAGATGGGCTTTTGTAGGTAACATTGTAAGTACCAAGGGAAGTGTCACATAAATACAATACATCCATATTACTCTTATGAATCTGATCTGAACACTATAATAGCATGGCCCTATGGCCAAGTGTGTCTTTGTATAGAAAGACACTTTCTGGTGAGATAACCAAGAGTTGGAAGGATTACATCCTTTTGAAGAGTTTTAAAATAATATTAGTTTCCTGTTCTGTGAATACCCAAATAATAAAATACATTGTATTTGCAAATAGTATTATGCAATGGACTTTGATATATTTCAGTTCCCAAACTTGCTATGATCCTTCTACTAATCATATACTTGACTATTTATGTTTGTGTGCATTTGTGAGTTTGGATTTCTTGTGATATTTCTTTGAACTTGGACATATATATCACAATTTTTCATTATTTTATTTGTTTCTATCAAAGAGCACATTTTCAGCTTCATTAGTTGTTTTTTTTTCTCATTTCCATCCCAATACAGATTAAGTTACTATTAATATATTCCTAAAATTTTACCAAAGCACATAGTTTTAATATTTAGTTAACAACTGCATCCACCCATATTTGGGGATGTTAGGGATGATTTCTGGCTTTGCTATTATACCTATTGGAAAAATCCACAATATTCTGACAGTAGAATCTCCTATTTCTATGTCTGTTTGCTTTTCAGTCCAATAGTTGTTGGTTGCACAAGCTAACAAAAGGATTTCCTGTGTATTTCCAACTCCATTTCTAATGATCTTTATGTTATTACTAGCGGCAGTAGTATTGATATGTTTTTCCCCTTTTACAAGGAATATGTATATCAAAATATCATATTGTATACTTTGAAGCCATACAATTCTTTTCAATTATACCTCAATAAAGTTGAAAAAAACAAAGAAATTTTTAGGGGGAAGAATTGATAACAAATTGCATGTGGCAAGGAGAGCAGGAGTTAGAATGGTACAGGAAGATGTTCCAATTTCTGGCTTGGGAATCGACATGAATGATTATGTTCTTAATGAGTATCAGGAATAAAATGTATGATAAATGTATGATGAAGTGTGTGGAGGGAGATGATGAATGAATGCATGATGAATTTGGGGATTCCATGGTGTACCAAGTGATGCTATCATCAAACAGTTGGTCATGTTGTTCTAGAACTCAGAATGGAGATCTGAGATAGAAATACAGAATTGCACATTATTGGAATGAGGGCAGTTGAAATCACTGGCCTAAATAAGATTACCTGAGGACAGAATGTAAAGTGAGAAAAGACAACTGAAAATAGAACCTATCCTGTATTTGGAGATTAAATGCAGAAAGAGAAGCCTATGATGTTGACTGGAAAGACTCCAAGAATCAAAAGGAAAGACAGAAGAAAAATGTCATGGAAGAAAAGACAATAGTAGGCAATTACACAGACATGCCCAATGAAATCAGAACTATCAATGTCCATGGGGCAGAGTGGTACAGAAGTCATTAGCTTCCATGGGGTGGAGGAGATAGAAGTTAGGTTGTCAGGGAGTGAAGAGTCAGCAGGCAGGCAAAGAGTGAATGCAACTCTGGGAGAAAACATCGACAAACTTTCAAGAAAAATAAGGGGAGGAAACAACAGAAAAAGGAGCTGCAAGATGGAGAGAAATCTGGTCACTTTTAAAAATTATTATTTTGGGTCTTTAAGACAGGAGAAACCAGAGCATTTTTATAAGAAAAAGGAAGGAATCAGTGGAAAAGAATATATAAAAGTTGCAGAAGAGAGGAGGAAAAAATGATGGATGAAGCAATGTAGAGAAGTTAAGAGGTTCCAGAACAAAGATGAAATGTTTGTCTCTGAACAAAAGCACAGACATGTCCTTTTCTAAAAAGAGAGAAAATGAGAAAAGGACAGACACAGTTTTCTATCCACTTGAATCCTAAAGATCACATAGAATTCTCACCTGAGAACTTTGATTTTCTCTATGAATCCAAGATGAGAATATCATCTGAGAGGTGGATAAATCTTGAAGAATATAATAAAAATGTGGAAGCTCTATTATTAGGAATGGAAGACATGGGACATAGGAAAGAATCACTGAGCAGAAATGAGGGCTCATTTGACTCTGGAAATACAAAGTTGTAGCATTGGATCACCAAACCCACAGTCATAGAATCTTCTGCAGAGGTTCAGCAGTTGTACAATGCAGGGCTGTACACTTTTCTGGGAAGATATTGCAAAAGGGCAAGAGAATCAAGGGTAGAGAATACTCCCTCAATGAATCACTTAAAGTGACAAAAATCAAGAAAATTTGATATCTGAAGGGATTTCCCAATTTCTCCCCGTTTTTGATGACGTCCAAGATTTCCCTTACTGTGCATTTCAATGCAATGTTAGAAATTAAAAGCTTAAAAATTAAAGCACCTACTTAAGTGAACACAATTTCTAAAGAGTAATCATTGAAACAACAACCAAGCACAAAATACAGACACAGACCCTATTCTTGAATGGAAGGTGCACAGACTTTGGTGTCACAGATTGTAGGCTTGATGCCCAAATGTGACATGTAAGTTAAGACATGATAAATATGTCTTAAGCTCTCTCAGCATGAATTATTTCATGAGGGTTAAAAAGCATACCTTCCTCAGTTTACATGAACAATATAGGTAAGGCTAGATAAACAGATACTCAATAAATAGTGTCCATTAGCTATTACTATTTCTTTTTTGACAGAGGGAATAACATAAAGAGCAAAGAGACATGACACCACAAACATGAGGTTATCACAAAGAAAGTGATGTGGTACAAGTTGATGACAGACTTCACTCAGGCCATACGTTTAGCCTAGGCCCAAACCTGTGTGCTGTCCGCTGTTCAAGATGAAAGAAAAATACTCAAAGCAATACTGACGTGTACTGCAACTGTGAGCATGACAACCAAAAAGGGCCATTTTGCTGGCACACAGCAACACTAGTTCGCCTGGCTTTTACCTATTTCTCATATTAGCACAGCCAACGTCATTAAAAAGGCACCGAATTCTCAGTTATTCTCTTCGGTGCATCAGTGACATCTAAAAAAAACAAACAAAAAACCCCAGCACTCTCTTGCACTTCACTGTTGGACAATGAATTTTAATTACTGCTGCGTGGGATAAAACAGGAATGTCTCCTAAATTCACAAAACGTTTTCTTCCCTAAGTGTCCTTGAAAGGTTCTGAAATCCACACTTCAATAAGAGTTTTTCATGGGGTGGAAAGAAGCTGCTATTTTTTTTTTTTTTTTTAAAGAGAACCAAAGCATGACCTTGAGACCACCCTCCCAAGTAAGAGATAGAAAACGTCAAGGACGGTTGAACACTCAGCAAATTTCCACAGTGGATCAGTAAGAAGTTATTTAGCACAGGTGTTTAATTATGATACATTAGGGAAATGGGTAGTGTTCAATGGTCCTCAAACACAAACCTCCACCTGTGCAGAGGTCTAACATTGGTTCTTGGAGTGATAATATCAAGGAAAGCGATTGTGCACCAATCCTGCTCAAGGGCCTTTCTTTTCCTGGTTGGTGCAACCAAGTTCACTGCCAGGAAGCCACGGGTTTCCCCACATGAACAGGTCCATCATGCAAGTTTATAATCTGCATCTGGGTTATCTCTCCTGCAATTAGCTAGTTCTGAAAGAAAGTTAAAATTCAGAATATTCAAGATGCCCTGCAGAAAAAGTCTCTCCAGGCACCTTTCAAAAACTATGACTTCATGATAAGCAAAGGAAATCAATGTAGTGGCCAAATAACCAGGAAAGGTCATTGTAATTCATCTCTGACAACAGTCAGCTCCCTTCAGCTAGTCTTGATACCATTCCATAGTCAGCACTTCCATGAGGCCCATTTATTGAGCACTGTCCCAAGACATTCATAAGCATTATCTCAATTAAATATTATGAGGTAGGTACTATTGTAATTACTATTTTAGAGATGAGAAAACTGGTGTTAAGGATTATTACATTGTCATTTGCCAAAGTCAATGCTAATGTTTTTGCTTGGGCTATCTGGCTTCCCAACATCCCATAGTTCCATGCAGGAAACTCTAGAGCCTAGAAAGAGTGTGAATAAATAAAAATGCAGGTGAAGTTTGTTTCCTGCATTCTCAAGCCTACCACCCACTGATGCCACGTCAGAATTCATTTCTTTATTTTTCAGACAGCCCCCTTCTCTCTTTATCTTTTCCCCTTCCCCAAAGTACACAGTTCTCTAAGAGCAGGGAAGCAGATCTAATAAGTGAGTCTCAAGCAAAGCTATTCATACTTAGTATGAAATGACTGTAGTACAATCCTTTTAAGGACTGACAGATGAGAGATGGTGTGTATCAACTGGAAAATTAAACAATCAGAAATGTGATAGGGCAGAAACATTAATAGTCTTGTCATCAAGAAACTTGAGTTCTCCTATAGACTGTGAGCTTATAGAGGACCAGAGTTATTTTGAATATTAACTTGTTTAGCAAGTTCAGGGTCACTTGCATAACAGAAACTGTGTGTGTTTGCTGAACTAGATGGAGCTAGTCTGGGCTTTCCCATTCACTTTTAGTATAACCTAATATAAGCCACTCTATAGGCCTCAGTCTCTTTACCTATATTATGGGAGAATAAGACCAGATCGATAGTTTTCACACTTCTTTTCCATGGAATCCTATATTCAAATAAAATATTAATCATGATCCTAAACTAAACAGACAAAAATAGAGTCATTTTGGCTGAATTCATAAGCTGTCTCCCTCTCTTCTTTAAGCAGTAATAGATTTAAAAACATTAGAATGGGTTATAACTAACTTTTATGGTGCTAAATGTTTATTAACTATGTGTTTTGAGCCTCCCTAACTTGTTTAATACAGTTATTTTGACTGAACTAAAAATTAAAATTTTTAATTTGGCAATAGTGTCAACAAATTCTTCTTAGGAGGTTTGCCACTTAATAGCTGGATGATCTTGGAAAGTTTTTCAATTTTTCTATGCCTCAGATATCTCATCCTTAAAATGAGGATAGTTTGATACAGAAGATACAAGGAGATACCTTCCACCAAGTAGGCACATATTTAATGTTCTTATGGGAGGGAAGCACCTTTAAACCAGGGTGTAAAATTCCAGCACTGCACACTCACTCAGACCATCAGAGTGTCTGTCCCGGTAACAAACCTAGGGGTAGCTCCATGGGAGGCAGGCGCACTCAGACAGTGCTGAGAGGGTGGAGTTTCATGGCCATGGCTACTAGATGCCATGGTAGCTTCCAGTTTCTTTCTGGGGGTGCAGTATCCTTTTACATAGTAGTTGTGAAAACAATCAAACACGAATTTACTCTTTGCTTTGTAATTCATTTTTCCTCAGCCATAATAAAATTTAATTTCTTTGAAATTAATTAATCAGTCAAGACTCCCGGGTTTCATCATTAAGATTTTAAAATTGGTTTCCCTGATCATCACCTAAATACAAATCTGGGAATGACACCAATTGGATATCAGACTGAGGTGGGGGGTGGGGGAGGGGATGGGGGTATGCCTACACAATGAGTGCATTGCGCACCGTTTGGGGAGTGGTAACACTTGAAGGTGCTGATTCGGGAAGGGGGGGTGGGGAAGGGAGGGATATATACCTCATGATGGGTGCAATGTGCACGACCTGGGGAACAGACACGCCTGGAGCTCTGACTTGGGGGGAAAGGCAGTACAGGAGCAACGTATGTAACCTGCAATTCTGTATCCCCCATAACAAGATGATATATTAAAAAAAAAAAAAAAAAAAGAAAAAAAAAAAGCCTACAAAAACGAAGCATTTATAGTCAACTACTTAGATTTCTTCCTCCCCAGGAAATATAGCAGATTGAACCGTAAGAAGGTTCATATTCACATACTATTTTAAGTATGTCCATGAACTATTCAGATTACAATTTAGACCAATACTCACTATTGACTTCATACCTCTGCTTATCAGCAGTGAGACACCTGAAATATTTGAAAGTTTTGACCCAGCTTAAGAATATCATAAATATTTTTGAATAGCAGTTACACTGCCCAAATTAATCAAAGTGAATACCTAAGATCAATTTGATTACATGTTAATTACACCTCAGTTTTAAAAGAAATATT